>NC_092788.1:29861207-29873707 GCF_047496795.1 Chiloscyllium punctatum
ACAAACAGCTCAATCTCACACACACACACAACAGCTCAATCTCACACACACACACACAAACAGCTCAATCTCACACACACACACACAACAGCTCAATCTCACACACACACACACAACAGCTCAATCTCACACACACACACAACAGCTCAATCTCACACACACACACACACACAAACAGCTCAATCTCACACACACACACAACAGCTCAATCTCACACACACACACACACAAACAGCTCAATCTCACACACACACACACACAAACAGCTCAATCTCACACACACACACACACAAACAGCTCAATCTCACACACACACACACAAACAGCTCAATCTCACACACACACACACAAACAGCTCAATCTCACACACACACACACACAAACAGCTCAATCTCTCACACACACACACAACAGCTCAATCTCACACACACACACACAACAGCTCAATCTCACACACACACACAACAGCTCAATCTCACACACACACACACACAAACAGCTCAATCTCACACACACACAACAGCTCAATCTCACACACACACACACACACAACAGCTCAATCTCACACACACACACACACAACAGCTCAATCTCACACACACACAACAGCTCAATCTCACACACACACACAAACAGCTCAATCTCACACACACACACAAACAGCTCAATCTGACACCCACACACAAACAGCTCAATCTGACACCCACACACACACACCCACAGCTCAATCTCTCTCTCACACACACCCACAGCTCAATCTCACACAAACACAACAGCTCAATCTCACACACACACACAACAGCTCAATCTCACACACACACACACACAACAGCTCAATCTCACACACACAAACAGCTCAATCTCACACACACACACACACACAAACAGCTCAATCTCACACACACACACACACACACAAACAGCTCAATCTCACACACACACACAACAGCTCAATCTCACACACACACACAGCTCAATCTCACACACACACACACAACAGCTCAATCTCACACACACACACACAACAGCTCAATCTCACACACACACACACAACAGCTCAATCTCACACACACACACAACAGCTCAATCTCACACCCACACACACACACCCACAGCTCAATCTCTCTCTCACACACACCCACAGCTCAATCTCACACAAACACAACAGCTCAATCTCACACACACACACAACAGCTCAATCTCACACACACACACACAACAGCTCAATCTCACACACACAAACAGCTCAATCTCACACACACACACACACAAACAGCTCAATCTCACACACACACACACACAAACAGCTCAATCTCACACACACACACACACACAACAGCTCAATCTCACACACACACACAACAGCTCAATCTCACACACACACACACAACAGCTCAATCTCACACACACACACACACACAACAGCTCAATCTCACACACACACACAACAGCTCAATCTCACACACACACACACAACAGCTCAATCTCACAGACACACACCCACAGCTCAATCTCTCTCTCACACACACAGCTCAATCTCACACAAACACAACAGCTCAATCTCACACACACACACACAACAGCTCAATCTCACACACACACACACAACAGCTCAATCTCACACACACAAACAGCTCAATCTCACACACACAAACAGCTCAATCTCACACACACACACAACAGCTCAATCTCACACACACACAACAGCTCAATCTCACACACACAACAGCTCAATCTCACACACACACACACAACAGCTCAATCTCACACACACACACACAACAGCTCAATCTCACACACACACAAACAGCTCAATCTCACACACACACACACAAACAGCTCAATCTCACACACACACACACACCCACAGCTCAATCTCTCTCTCACACACACCCACAGCTCAATCTCTCTCTCACACACACCCACAGCTCAATCTCACACAAACACAACAGCTCAATCTCACACACACACACACACAACAGCTCAATCTCACACACACACACAAACAGCTCAATCTCACACACACACACACACAAACAGCTCAATCTCACACACACACACACACAAACAGCTCAATCTCACACACACACACACACAAACAGCTCAATCTCACACACACACACAAACAGCTCAATCTCACACACACACACACACAAACAAACAGCTCAATCTCACACACACACACACACAAACAGCTCAATCTCACACACACACACACACACAAACAGCTCAATCTCACACACACACACAAACAGCTCAATCTCACACACACACACACACAAACAAACAGCTCAATCTCACACACACACACACACAAACAGCTCAATCTCACACACACACACACACAACAAACAGCTCAATCTCACACACACACACACACAAACAGCTCAATCTCACACACACACACACACACAAACAGCTCAATCTCACACACACACACAAACAGCTCAATCTCACACACACACACCACAGCTCAATCTCACACACACACCACAGCTCAATCTCACACACACACACAACAGCTCAATCTCACACACACACACAACAGCTCAATCTCTCACACACACACCACAGCTCAATCTCACACACACACAGCTCAATCTCACACACACACACACACACAAACAGCTCAATCTCACACACACACACACAAACAGCTCAATCTCACACACACACACAACAGCTCAATCTCACACACACACACAACAGCTCAATCTCACACACACACACAACAGCTCAATCTCACACACACACACACACACACACACAAACAGCTCAATCTCACACACACACACACACAAACAGCTCAATCTCACACACACACACACACAAACAGCACAATCTCACACACACACACACACAAACAGCTCAATCTCACACACACACACAACAGCTCAATCTCACACACACACACAAACAGCTCAATCTCACACACACACACACACACAAACAGCTCAATCTCACACACACACACACACAAACAGCTCAATCTCACACACACACACACACAAACAGCTCAATCTCACACACACACACACACACAAACAGCTCAATCTCACACACACACAAACAGCTCAATCTCACACACACACACACACAAACAGCTCAATCTCACACACACACACACACACAACAGCTCAATCTCACACACACACACACACACAAACAGCTCAATCTCACACACACACACACAAACAGCTCAATCTCACACACACACACACACACAAACAGCTCAATCTCACACACACACACAAACAGCTCAATCTCACACACACACACCACAGCTCAATCTCACACACACACCACAGCTCAATCTCACACACACACACACACCACAGCTCAATCTCACACACACACACACACCACAGCTCAATCTCACACACACACACACACCACAGCTCAATCTCACACACACACCACAGCTCAATCTCACACACACACCACAGCTCAATCTCACACACACACCACAGCTCAATCTCACACACACACCACAGCTCAATCTCTCTCACACACACACACACCCACAGCTCAATCTCTCTCTCACACACACACCACAGCTCAATCTCACACACACACCACAGCTCAATCTCACACACACACCACAGCTCAATCTCACACACACACCACAGCTCAATCTCACACACACACCACAGCTCAATCTCACACACACACCACAGCTCAATCTCACACACACACACCACAGCTCAATCTCACACACACACACCACAGCTCAATCTCACACACACACACCACAGCTCAATCTCACACACACACACAACAGCTCAATCTCACACACACACACAACAGCTCAATCTCACACACACAAACAGCTCAATCTCACACACACACACAACAGCTCAATCTCACACACACACACAACAGCTCAATCTCACACACACACACAACAGCTCAATCTCACACACACACACAACAGCTCAATCTCACACACACACACAACAGCTCAATCTCACACACACACACACAACAGCTCAATCTCACACACACAACAGCTCAATCTCACACACACACAACAGCTCAATCTCACACACACACAACAGCTCAATCTCACACACACACAACAGCTCAATCTCACACACACACAACAGCTCAATCTCACACACACACAACAGCTCAATCTCACACACACACACAACAGCTCAATCACACACACACACACAACAGCTCAATCTCACACACACACACACAAACAGCTCAATCTCACACACAAACACACAAACAGCTCAATCTCACACACAAACACACAAACAGCTCAATCTCACACACACACACAAACAGCTCAATCTCACACACACACACACACACAACAGCTCAATCTCACACACACACACAACAGCACAATCTCACACACACACAAACAGCTCAATCTCACACACACACACAACAGCTCAATCTCACACACACAAACAGCTCAATCTCACACACACACACACACACACAAACAGCTCAATCTCACACACACACACACACACACAAACAGCTCAATCTCACACACACACACACACAAACAGCTCAATCTCACACACACACACAAACAGCTCAATCTCACACACACACACACAAACAGCTCAATCTCACACACACACACACACACAAACAGCTCAATCTCACACACACACACACACAAACAGCTCAATCTCACACACACACACAAACAGCTCAATCTCACACACACACACACAAACAGCTCAATCTCACACACACACACACACACAAACAGCTCAATCTCACACACACACACACACAAACAGCGCAATCTCTCACACACACACACAACAGCTCAATCTCACACACACACACACAACAGCTCAATCTCACACACACACAACAGCTCAATCTCACACACACACACAACAGCTTAATCTCACACACACACACACAACAGCTCAATCTCACACACACACACACAACAGCTCAATCTCACACACACACACACAACAGCTCAATCTCACACACACACAACAGCTCAATCTCACACACACACACAAACAGCTCAATCTGACACCCACACACACACACCCACAGCTCAATCTCTCTCTCACACACACCCACAGCTCAATCTCACACAAACACAACAGCTCAATCTCAAACACACACACACACAACAGCTCAATCTCACACACACACACACACACACACACACAACAGCTCAATCTCACACACACAACAGCTCAATCTCACACACACAAACAGCTCAATCTCACACACACAAACAGCTCAATGTCACACACACACACAAACAGCTCAATCTCACACACACAAACAGCTCAATCTCACACACACACACAACAGCTCAATCTCACACACACACACAACAGCTCAATCTCACACACACACACAACAGCTCAATCTCACACACACACACACAACAGCTCAATCTCACACACACACAACAGCTCAATCTCACACACACACAACAGCTCAATCTCACACACACACAACAGCTCAATCTCACACACACACAACAGCTCAATCTCACACACACACAACAGCTCAATCTCACACACACACAACAGCTCAATCTCACACACACACAACAGCTCAATCTCACACACACACACACAACAGCTCAATCTCACACACACACACAACAGCTCAATCTCACACACACACACAACAGCTCAATCTCACACACACACAACAGCTCAATCTCACACACACACACACAAACAGCTCAATCTCACACACAAACACACAAACAGCTCAATCTCACACACACACACAAACAGCTCAATCTCACACACACACACAAACAGCTCAATCTCACACACACACACACACACAACAGCTCAATCTCACACACACACACAACAGCTCAATCTCACACACACACACAACAGCACAATCTCACACACACACACACACACAAACAGCTCAATCTCACACACACACACAACAGCCCAATCTCACACACACACACACAAACAGCTCAATCTCACACACACACACACACACACAAACAGCTCAATCTCACACACACACACACACACAAACAGCTCAATCACACACACACACACACACAAACAGCTCAATCTCACACACACACACACAAACAGCTCAATCTCACACACACACACACACAAACAGCTCAATCTCACACACACACACACAAACAGCTCAATCTCACACACACACACACAAACAGCTCAATCTCACACACACACACACACACAAACAGCTCAATCTCACACACACACACACACAAACAGCGCAATCTCTCACACACACACACAACAGCTCAATCTCACACACACACACACAACAGCTCAATCTCACACACACACACAACAGCTCAATCTCACACACACACACACAACAGCTCAATCTCACACACACACACACAACAGCTCAATCTCACACACACACAACAGCTCAATCTCACACACACACACAAACAGCTCAATCTGACACCCACACACACACACCCACAGCTCAATCTCTCTCTCACACACACCCACAGCTCAATCTCACACAAACACAACAGCTCAATCTCACACACACACACACACACAACAGCTCAATCTCACACACACACACACACACACACACACAACAGCTCAATCTCACACACACACACAACAGCTCAATCTCACACACACAAACAGCTCAATGTCACACACACACACAACAGCTCAATCTCACACACACACACAACAGCTCAATCTCACACACACACACAACAGCTCAATCTCACACACACACAACAGCTCAATCTCACACACACACACACACAACAGCTCAATCTCACAGACACACACACACAACAGCTCAATCTCACAGACACACACCCACAGCTCAATCTCTCTCTCACACACACAGCTCAATCTCACACAAACACAACAGCTCAATCTCACACACACACACACAACAGCTCAATCTCACACACACACAACAGCTCAATCTCACACACACACACACACAACAGCTCAATCTCACACACACACACAACAGCTCAATCTCACACACACAAACAGCTCAATCTCACACACACAAACAGCTCAATCTCACACACACACACAACAGCTCAATCTCACACACACACACAACAGCTCAATCTCACACACACACACAACAGCTCAATCTCACACACACACACACACAACAGCTCAATCTCACAGACACACACCCACAGCTCAATCTCTCTCTCACACACACAGCTCAATCTCACACAAACACAACAGCTCAATCTCACACACACACACACAACAGCTCAATCTCACACACACACACACAACAGCTCAATCTCACACACACACACACAACAGCTCAATCTCACACACACACACACAACAGCTCAATCTCACACACACACACACACACAACAGCTCAATCTCACACACACACACACAACAGCTCAATCTCACACACACACACAACAGCTCAATCTCACACACACACAACAGCTCAATCTCACACACACAACAGCTCAATCTCACACACACACACACAACAGCTCAATCTCACACACACACACACAACAGCTCAATCTCACACACACACACACACAAACAGCTCAATCTCACACACACACACACAAACAGCTCAATCTCACACACACACACAAACAGCTCAATCTCACACACACACACACACAAACAGCTCAATCTCACACACACACACACACAAACAGCTCAATCTCACACACACACACACACACACAACAGCTCAATCTCACACACACACACACACAAACAGCTCGATCTCACACACACACACACACAAACAGCTCAATCTCACACACACACACACACACACAACAGCTCAATCTCACACACACACACACACAACAGCTCAATCTCACACTCACACACACACAAACAGCTCAATCTCACACACACACAAACAGCTCAATCTCACACACACACAAACAGCTCAATCTCACACACACACACACACACACAAACAGCTCAATCTCACACACACACACACAAACAGCTCAATCTCACACACACACACACACAACAGCTCAATCTCACACACACACACACACAACAGCTCAATCTCACACACACACACACACAACAGCTCAATCTCACACACACACACACAAACAGCTCAATCTCACACACACACACACACACAAACAGCTCAATCTCACACACACACACACAAACAGCTCAATCTCACACACACACACACAAACAGCTCAATCTCACACACACACACAGCTCAATCTCACACACACACACACAGCTCAATCTCACACACACACAAACAGCTCAATCTCACACACACACACACACAAACAGCTCAATCTCACACACACACACAACAGCTCAATCTCTCACACACACACACACACAACAGCTCAATCTCACACACACACACAACAGCTCAATCTCACACACACAAACAGCTCAATCTCACACACACACACAACAGCTCAATCTCACACACACACACAACAGCTCAATCTCACACACACACACACAACAGCTCAATCTCACACACACACACACAACAGCTCAATCTCACACACACACACACAACAGCTCAATCTCACACACACACACACACAACAGCTCAATCTCACACACACACACACACAACAGCTCAATCTCACACACACACAACAGCTCAATCTCACACACACACAACAGCTCAATCTCACACACACACAACAGCTCAATCTCACACACACACAACAGCTCAATCTCACACACACACACACACAAACAGCTCAATCTGACACCCACACACACACACCCACAGCTCAATCTCTCTCTCACACACACCCACAGCTCAATCTCACACAAACACAACAGCTCAATCTCACACACACACACAACAGTTCAATCTCACACACACACACACACACAACAGCTCAATCTCACACACACACACACAAACAGCTCAATCTCACACACACACACAAACAGCTCAATCTCACACACACACACACACACACAAACAGCTCAATCTCACACACACACACACAACAGCTCAATCTCACACACACACACACACACACCAGCTCAATCTCTCACACACACACACACCAGCTCAATCTCACACACACACACACAAACAGCTCAATCTCACACACACACACACAGCCAGCTCAATCTCACACACACACACACAGCTCAATCTCACACACACACACACAACAGCTCAATCTCACACACACACACACAACAGCTCAATCTCTCACACACACACACACCAGCTCAATCTCACACACACACACACAACAGCTCAATCTCACACACACACACAACAGCTCAATCTCACACACACACAACAGCTCAATCTCACACACACACACAACAGCTCAATCTCACACACACACACACACAACAGCTCAATCTCACACACACACACACAAACAGCTCAATCTCACACACACACACACACACAAACAGCTCAATCTCACACACACACACACAAACAGCTCAATCTCACACACACACACACAAACAGCTCAATCTCACACACACACACAGCTCAATCTCACACACACACACACAGCTCAATCTCACACACACACAAACAGCTGAATCTCACACACACACACACACAAACAGCTCAATCTCACACACACACACAACAGCTCAATCTCTCACACACACACACACACAACAGCTCAATCTCACACACACACACAACAGCTCAATCTCACACACACAAACAGCTCAATCTCACACACACACACAACAGCTCAATCTCACACACACACACAACAGCTCAATCTCACACACACACACACAACAGCTCAATCTCACACACACACACACAACAGCTCAATCTCACACACACACACACAACAGCTCAATCTCACACACACACACACAACAGCTCAATCTCACACACACACACACACAACAGCTCAATCTCACACACACACACACACAACAGCTCAATCTCACACACACACAACAGCTCAATCTCACACACACACAACAGCTCAATCTCACACACACACAACAGCTCAATCTCACACACACACAACAGCTCAATCTCACACACACACACACACAAACAGCTCAATCTGACACCCACACACACACACCCACAGCTCAATCTCTCTCTCACACACACCCACAGCTCAATCTCACACAAACACAACAGCTCAATCTCACACACACACACAACAGTTCAATCTCACACACACACACACACACAACAGCTCAATCTCACACACACACACACAAACAGCTCAATCTCACACACACACACAAACAGCTCAATCTCACACACACACACACACACACAAACAGCTCAATCTCACACACACACACACAACAGCTCAATCTCACACACACACACACACACACCAGCTCAATCTCTCACACACACACACACCAGCTCAATCTCACACACACACACACAAACAGCTCAATCTCACACACACACACACAGCCAGCTCAATCTCACACACACACACACAGCTCAATCTCACACACACACACACAACAGCTCAATCTCACACACACACACACAACAGCTCAATCTCTCACACACACACACACCAGCTCAATCTCACACACACACACACAACAGCTCAATCTCACACACACACACAACAGCTCAATCTCACACACACACAACAGCTCAATCTCACACACACACACAACAGCTCAATCTCACACACACACACACAACAGCTCAATCTCACACACACACACAACAGCTCAATCTCACACACACACACACACAAACAGCTCAATCTCACACCCACACACACACACCCACAGCTCAATCTCTCTCTCACACACACCCACAGCTCAATCTCACACAAACACAACAGCTCAATCTCACACACACACACACACACACAAACAGCTCAATCTCACACACACACACAAACAGCTCAATCTCACACACACACACACACACAAACAGCTCAATCTCACACACACACACACAAACAGCTCAATCTCACACACACACAAACAGCTCAATCTCACACACACACACACAGCTCAATCTCACACACACACACACAGCTCAATCTCACACACACACACACAGCTCAATCTCACACACACACACACAGCTCAATCTCACACACACACACACAACAGCTCAATCTCACACACACACACACAACAGCTCAATCTCACACACACACACAACAGCTCAATCTCACACACACAACAGCTCAATCTCACACACACACACACACAACAGCTCAATCTCACACACACACACACACAGGACATCTCCATCTCTCTCTCACACACACACAGAACATCTCCATCTCTCTCTCTCTCTCACACACACACACACACAGAACATCGCCATCTCTCTCTCTCTCTCTCACACACACAGAACATCTCCATCTCTCTCTCTCTCACACACACAGAACATCTCCATCTCTCTCTCACACACACAGAACATCTCCATCTCTCTCTCACACACACAGAACATCTCCATCTCTCTCTCACACACACAGAACATCTCCATCTCTCTCTCACACACACAGAACATCTCCATCTCTCTCTCACACACACAGAACATCTCCATCTCTCTCTCAAACACACAGAACATCTCCATCTCTCTCTCACACACACAGAACATCTCCATCTCTCTCTCACACACACAGAACATCTCCATCTCTCTCTCACACACACAGAACATCTCCATCTCTCTCTCTCTCTCTCACACACACAGAACATCTCCATCTCTCTCTCTCTCTCTCACACACACACAGAACATCTCCATCTCTCTCTCTCTCTGTCTCACACACAGAACATCTCCATCTCTCTCTCTCTCTCTCACACACACAGAACATCTCCATCTCTCTCTCTCTCTCACACACACACAGAACATCTCCATCTCTCTCTCACACACACACACAGAACATCTCCATCTCTCTCTCTCTCTCACACACACAGAACATCTCCATCTCTCTCTCTCTCTCACACACACACAGAACATCTCCATCTCTCTCTCACACACACAGAACATCTCCATCTCTCTCTCTCTCTCTCTCTCTCACACACAGAACATCTCCATCTCTCTCTCTCTCACACACAGAACATCTCTCTCTCTCTCTCTCACACACAGAACATCTCCATCTCTCTCTCACACACACAGAACATCTCCATCTCTCTCTCTCTCTCACACGCAGAACATCTCCATCTCTCTCTCTCTCTCTCTCTCTCTCACACACAGAACATCTCCATCTCTCTCTCTCTCTCTCACACACACAGAACATCTCCATCTCTCTCTCTCTCTCTCTCTCACACACAAAGAACATCTCCCTCTCTCTCTCTCACACACAGAACAACTCCCTCTCTCTCTCTCACACACAGAACATCTCTCTCTCTCTCACACACACAGAACATCTCTCTCTCTCTCACACACAGAACATCTCCCTCTCTCTCACACACAGAACATCTCCCTCTCTCTCACACACAGAACATCTCCCTCTCTCTCTCTCACACACAGAACATCTCCATCTCTCTCTCACACACAGAACATCTCTCTCTCTCTCACACACAGAACATCTCCCTCTCTCTCACACACAGAACATC
>NC_092788.1:29891391-29922807 GCF_047496795.1 Chiloscyllium punctatum
TGGGGGGGGGGGGGGGGGAAAGAGGGGTTACTGAGTGAGAGTGTGAGGGAGCTGGATTAACATCAGTAGGGATACAGTCAGTAACACAGGGCCCTGGGGGGGGGAGAGGGGTTACTAAGGGACAGTGTGAGGGAGCTGGATTAACATCAGTAGGGATACAGTCAGTAACACAGGGCCCTGGGGGGGGGAGAGGGGTTACTAAGGGACAGTGTGAGGGAGCTGGATTAACATCAATATAAATTCAGTGAGAGAGAGATACAAGGTGGGAGAGAGACTCAACAAGAGAGGGAGAGAGAGAGACACACACAGACACAGACACAGACACACAGACACAGACAGGGTCCACACTGATTCATTACTTGTCACATCCACATTGAGTGGAGGAGCGATCTGCTGATCTAGGTCAGACCTGAACAGTGAGCCCAGCTCCTCTCCCTGTGTCCCAGTTAGAAACAGCAGCATCTCACACACAGGTCCTCACCACAGAAACAGACAAGGGTTCATTCAATAGGAGGCTGAGGAGGTCGTGGAACACAATCTAACCCCATCTGTCCCTGTCCTGGGAGGGTTTGATGGGGGGGGACAGTGTAGAGGAAGCTTTACCCTGTATCTAACCCCGTGCTGTCCCTGTCCCTGGGAGGGTTTGATGGGGGGACAGTGTAGAGGGAGCTTTACACTGTATCTAACCCCGTGCTGTCCCTGTCCTGGGAGTGTTTGATGGGGGGGACAGTGTAGGGTCTGTTTCCATGCTGTACATCTCTATGACACTATAATCCCCTGTCCCCGGGGAGTGTTTGATGAAGGATCGTGTCGAGTGAGCTTTACTTTCAGTTTAGAGTGTAGAGTGAGGCTGAGCATCTATCTTAACCAGGCGTTGTGGGAGGGTCAGCGCTGAGGGAGTGGGGGCTGTGGGAGGGTCAGTGCTGAGGGAGCGGGGGCCGTGGGAGGGTCAGTGCTGAGGGAGTGAGGGCTGTGGGAGGGTCAGTGCTGAGGGAGTGGGGGCTGTGGGAGGGTCAGCGCTGAGGGAGTGGGGGCTGTGGGAGGGTCAGCGCTGAGGGAGTGGGCGTTGTGGGAGGGTCAGCGCTGAGGGAGTGGGGGCTGTGGAGGGTCAGCGCTGAGGGAGTGGGGGCTGTGCGAGGGTCAGTGCTGATGGAGGGGGGCTGTGGGAGGGTCAGTGCTGAGGGAGCGGGGGCTGTGGGAGGGTCAGTGCTGAGGGAGTGGGGGCTGTGGGAGGGTCAGTGCTGAGGGAGGGTCAGTGCTGAGGGAGGGTCAGTGCTGAGGGAGGGTCAGTGCTGTGGGAGGGTCAGTGCTGAGGGAGGGTCAGTGCTGAGGGAGGGTCAGTGCTGAGGGAGTGGGGGCTGTGGGAGGGTCAGTGCTGAGGGAGGGTCAGTGCTGAGGGAGGGTCAGTGCCGAGGGAGGGTCAGTGCTGAGGAGTGGGGGCCGTGGGAGGGTCAGTGCTGAGGGAGTGGGGGCTGTGGGAGGGTCAGTGCTGAGGGAGTGGGGGCTGTGGGAGGGTCAGTGCTGAGGGAGTGGGGGCTGTGGGAGGGTCAGTGCTGAGGGAGGGTCAGTGCTGACGGAGTGGGGGCTGTGGGAGGGTCAGTGCTGAGGGAGTGGGGGCTGTGGGACGGTCAGTGCTGAGGGAGGGTCAGTGCTGAGGGAGCGGGGGCTGTGGGAGGGTCAGTGCTGAGGGAGTGGGGGCTGTGGGAGGGTCAGTGCTGAGGGAGTGGGGGCTGTGGGAGGGTCAGTGCTGAGGGAGCGGGGGCTGTGGGAGGGTCAGTGCTGAGGGAGCGGGGGCTGTGGGAGGGTCAGTGCTGAGGGAGTGGGGGCTGTGGGAGGGTCAGTGCTGAGGGAGTGGGGGCTGTGGGAGGGTCAGTGCTGAGGGAGGGTCAGTGCTGACGGAAGTGGGGGCTGTGGGAGGGTCAGTGCTGAGGGAGTGGGGGCTGTGGGAGGGTCAGTGCTGAGGGAGCGGGGGCTGTGGGAGGGTCAGTGCTGAGGGAGTGGGGGCTGTGGGAGGGTCAGTGCTGAGGGAGTGGGGACTGTGGGAGGGTCAGTGCTGAGGGAGTGGGGGCTGTGGGAGGGTCAGTGCTGAGGGAGTGGGGGCCGTGGGAGGGTCAGCGCTGAGGGAGTGAGAAACAGGTACACAGAGAGAGACACACACACACAGAGAAACCCAGGCACTCAGAGGACACAGGTACACAGAGAAACAGGTTCAGTTAATACACTGTTGTCCCTCGGTGATGGATGGAGTCTGCTCAGTGGCCTAGTCAGATAGAGGACCGAGTGAGCTCTCTCCGCACTCAGCCAGGCTGAGACCCCGAGTTTCTTTATCACAGTCACAGCGCACTGTCAACGCAGACAGTATCATCCTGTCCAGACCCAGAGGGACACACAGAGACTCTCTCTCACTCATTGGACCGAAAGACAGACACACACACACACTCTCGCTCACCACCCCTTCTCTCTCGTGTTCCAACATGGAGACAGAGACAGACAGAAAGATGGAAGTAGACAGACTGGGGCTGAGGGACGGCGAGGGCGAGGGCGAGAGACACACAGAAACCCTCAGTGGAGACGGGGCCCAGAGTGGATACGCACACACAAACACACACACGCGTGGGCACTGGGTCAGGAAGGAAAGGCCTTCAGTTCCCAGCAGCACTTACCCATGGTCAGGCAGGTAATGGACGAAGGTGGAGCCCACCACAATGGCCAGGGAGATGCCAAAGAAAAAGGCCAGCCTCATGTTCCACACGTCCACCACCGGGTCAGCACTGAAACCATGGTACTCCGGGTTCTACAGGGGAACGGGGGAGACAGAGACACTGTGAGAGACAATATTCCCCACTCCCACACACTTCCACCCTAACCTGTACATCCCTGGGCACTATGGGGACAATTTAGCACGGCCAATCCACCCTAACCTGTACATCCCTGGGCACTACAGGACAATTTAGCATGGCCAATCCACCCTAACCTGTACATCCCTGGGCACTACGGGGACACTTTAGCACGGCCAATCCACCCTAACCTGTACATCCCTGGGCACTACGGGGACAATTTAGCACGGCCAATCCACCCTAACCTGTACATCCCTGGGCACTACGGGGACAATTTAGCACGGCCAATCCACCCTAACCTGTACATCCCTGGGCACTATGGGACAATTTAGCACGGCCAATCCCACCCTAACCTGTACATCCCTGGGCACTACGGGACAATTTAGCACGGGCCAATCCCACCCTAACCTGTACATCCCTGGGCACTACGGGACAATTTAGCACGGGCCAATCCCACCCTAACCTGTACATCCCTGGGCACTATGGGACAATTTAGCACGGCCAATCCCACCCTAACCTGCACATCCCTGGGCACTATGGGACAATTTAGCACGGCCAATCCCACCCTAACCTGTACATCCCTGGGCACTATGGGACAATTTAGCACGGCCAATCCCACCCTAACCTGTACATCCCTGGGCACTATGGGACAATTTAGCACGGCCAATCCCACCCTAACCTGTACATCCCTGGGCACTACGGGACAATTTAGCACGGCCAATCCCACCCTAACCTGTACATCCCTGGGCACTATGGGACAATTTAGCACGGCCAATCCCACCCTAACCTGCACATCCCTGGACTCAGCTGTGGAATCGGCCAGGGGGCAGTGCTGGGGGAATATCTGACAGGAAATTTGGAGAGATCACTCTTTGTGTTGGGCTGGTGCAGGATTCAGGAACAGCACCGAGAATGAGGAAACTTCTCGACAGGTCTGCGGCCACTTTGAGTCTCTCTCTCTCTCTGTCACATAAACCTCTTGTTTGTTCTGGTTTCTGGGATGGTCGAATATTATCTGAAGGTATTCGTGAAAAAATGGTGGGGGGGGGAAGAAAGAGAGGGGCGTTAGGAACAGAAGGCAGTTTGGTGAGGTGCAAACACTCAGCAGCCCCAATCTTACTGAGTGGCAGAGCAGAAAAGGGGCTGAACGGCCTCCTGTTCCTGTGTAACAGGCTGGAGGAGGAGGAGGAGACGGGCTGAATGGCCTCCCGTTCTGAAGGATTGGACTCTCCACGAGCCCACTGTGCTGGCCGGAAACCCAGCGAGTCGAGTCTCCCTCTGCCTGGCTGAGGATACCGAGCTGGACCCAGCGGCACAATTTCCCCTGGCGAGTGGCATTCCAGATCTCTCAGGGAGTGTTCGCCACGCCAACCTGACAAGTGCTGTGCCCTAGTTTGACTTCCCTCGGCTGTCGGCCGGGTGGGGGGGGGGTAGAAACCCCTCCAACCCCACCCTCGGCGATTTCCAGGCTCACAGGCCTCCTGGCCCCCCCAACCCCAGGCAGGAGGGATCACATGGGAGATAGGTGCCCAGCACCCTCAGTCCCCCCACGAGGTGCAGGACCAGGCCTGAACTGGAGGGAGTTAGCCCAGTGCAGGGCATCACCAGCCCGCAGGTGGGGCATCGCGGTGTGGCCAGGCAGGAGAGCCGAAGGGGGGGTATAGCACCGAGCAGACGGGCCGCGTGGCGGCTGACGGAGGGGGATGCATTTCGGAAAGGCGAATCAGGGCAGGACTGAGTTTCCCCCCCCCCCTCGGTGACTCCCTCGCTGAGTGTCCCCCCCCCCCCCCTCGGTGACTCCCTCGCTGAGTGTCCCCCCCCCTCCCCGACTCCCTCGCTGAGTGTTCCCCCCCCCCCTCGGTGACTCCCTCGCTGAGTGTTCCACCCCCCCCCGCTCGGTGACTCCCTCGCTGAGTGTCCCCCCCCTCCCCGACTCCCTCGCTGAGTGTTCCCCCCCCCCCCCCCCCCCCCGGTGACTCCCTCGCTGAGTGTTCCCCCCCCCCCCCCCCTCGGTGACTCCCTCGCTGAGTGTGTCCCCCCCCCTCGGTGACTCCCTCGCTGAGTGTCCCCCCCCTCGGTGACTCCCTCGCTGAGTGTCCCCCCCCGTCCCCCCCCCCCCCCCTCGGTGACTCCCTCGCTGAGTGTCCCCCCCCCCCTCGGTGACTCCCTCGCTGAGTGTCCCCCCCCCCCCTCGGTGACTCCCTCGCTGAGTGTCCCCCCCCCCTCGGTGACTCCCTCGCTGAGTGTCCCCCCCCTCGGTGACTCCCTCGCTGAGTGTCCCCCCCCGTTCCCCCCCCCCCCCCCCTCGGTGACTCCCTCGCTGAGTGTCCCCCCCCCCCCCTCGGTGACTCCCTCGCTGAGTGTCCCCCCCCCCCCCTCGGTGACTCCCTCGCTGAGTGTCCCCCCCCGTCCCCCCCCCCCCCCCTCGGTGACTCCCTCGCTGAGTGTCCCCCCCCCCCTCGGTGACTCCCTCGCTGAGTGTCCCCCCCCCCCCTCGGTGACTCCCTCGCTGAGTGTCCCCCCCCCCCCCCCCCTCTCGGTGACTCCCTCGCTGAGTGTCCCCCCCCCCCCCCCCCCCCCCGGTGACTCCCTCGCTGAGTGTCCCCCCCCCCCTCGGTGACTCCCTCACTGAGTGTCCGTCCCCCCCCCCTCGGTGACTCCCTCACTGAGTCCCCCCCCCCCCTCACCTCCATCCAAGGCCCCCCCAAAAGGAGTCTTCCACTCCCAGTGGAGATCTTCCAGCACCTCATCGACTGTGTGCCTTGCTGCTGGACAGTGGGGAGCCGGGACGTTCCAGGGAACATCTCCGGGACACCCGCACCCACTGACCCCACCGTCCCGCGGCTGAACACTTCAACACTCTTCCCCCCCCCCCCCCCCTCCGCTGAGGAGACAAGTCCTGAGCCTCCTCTATCGCCCGACGCCTGGAGGATGAATGCCTCATCTTCCAACTTATGTCAGTCCAACCCCTCACCATTCAGCCCCTCCATCCTCCTCCAGCCTGTTACACAGGAACAGGAGGCCATTCAGCCCCTCTTCCTCCTCCAGCCTGTTACACAGGAACAGGAGGCCATTCAGCCCCTCTTCCTCCTCCAGCCTGTTACACAGGAACAGGAGGCCATTCAGCCCCTCCATCCTCCTCCAGCCTGTTACACAGGAACAGGAGGCCATTCAGCCCCTCTTCCTCCTCCAGCCTGTTACACAGGAAGAGGAGGCCATTCAGCCCCTCCATCCTCCTCCAGGCTGTTACACAGGAACAGGAGGCCATTCAGCCCCTCCCCCTCCTCCAGCCTGTTACACAGGAACAGGAGGCCATTCAGCCCCCTCCCTCCTCCTCCAGCCTGTTACACAGGAACAGGAGGCCATTCAGCCCCTCTGCCTCCAGCCTGTTACACAGGAACAGGAGGCCATTCAGCCCCTCCATCCTCCTCCAGCCTGTTACACAGGAACAGGAGGCCATTCAGCCCCTTTACTGTTTCACCAGTTTCCTCATCTCCCCTCCAACCCAGATCCGACCTCCCTGACTCGGCACCGCCCTCTTGAACGGTCCTTCCCACCTATCTGCTGCCACCTTCCCTCCCCGGCTCCACCTCACCCTCCGATTCATCTCTCAGCCCCCTTTCCCGACACTCGAATCGTCGATTTTCCTGCTCCTCGGATGCTGCCTGACCTGCTGTGCTTTTCCAGCACCACACTCTTCGACTTAACGGTCAGGTCCTGGGGAGTGTTGCTGAACAAAGAGACCTTGGAGTGCAGGTTCCTAGCTCCTTGAAAGTGGAGTCGCAGGTCGATAGGATAGTGAAGGCAGCGTTTGGTATGCTCACCTTTATTGGTCAGAGTATGGAGTACAGGAGTTGGGAGGGTCATGTTGCGGCTGTACAGGACATTGGTTAGGCCACTGTTGGAATACTGCGTTCGATTCTGCTCTCCCCGCTACAGGAAGGATGTTGGAGGGTTTGAGCTACAGGGAGAGGCTGGATAGGCCGGGGGCTGTTTTCCCCGGAGCGTCGGAGGCTGAGGGGTGACCTCATAGAGGTTTATCAAATCACGAGGGGGGCGGGGATAGGGTAAATAGACAAGGTCTTTTCCCCCCTGGGGTGGGGGGGAGCCCAGAACTAGAGGGGGGTAGGTTTAAGGTGAGAGGGGGGGAAAGGGAGCTGAGTTTTTCCCCCAGAGGGTGGTGTGTTTGTGTGGAACGAGCTGCCAGAGGAAGTGGTGGGGGCTGGTACAATGATAACATTTAAAAGGATGGGGGGGGGACATGGATAGGAAGGGCTTTTTTTTAAAAAGGGAGTGGGTGGGGGATGGAGGGGAGGTGGAGGCTAAGGAAATACATTTGTCCTTGTGGGTGTGCTGTAACAGAAAAGGATCCTATCCAGAGGCATCGCGGGGTTTGGTAATGGCAACTGCTCTGCCCAGGACTCTCAGACAGAGAGATGTGAACACAGCCTCAGTGCATCAAAGATACCAAAGGGAGTTTAATTCGGAAAAGTGGGAGGGGATTCACTTTGGAAGGAGTAACGGGAATACAGAGTCCTGGGCTAATGGTAAGATTCTTGGGATTGTGGATGAGGAGAGAGATCTCAGAGTCCATGTACATAGATCCCTGAAAGTTGCCACCCCAGGTTGATAGAGTTGTTAAGAAGGCGTACGGTGTGTTAGCTTTTATTGGGAGAGGGACTCAATTTCGGAGCGATGAGGTCATGCTGCAGCTGTACAAAACTTTGGTGCGGCCGCACTCGGAGTATGGTGTCCAGTTCTGGTCATCGCATTATAGGAAGGATGTGGAAACTTTGGAAAGGGTTCAGAGGAGATTTACCAGGACGTTGCCTGGTATGGAGGGAAGGTCTGAGGAGGAAAGGCTGAGGGACTTGAGGCTGGTTCTGTTAGAGAGAAGAAGGTTGAGAGGTGACTTAATTGAGAAATAAGATAATCAGAGGGTTAGGTAGGGTGGACAGTGAGAGCCTTTTTCCTCAGATAGTGATGGCTAACATGAGGGGCATAGCTTTAAACTGAGGGGTGAGAGATATAGGACAGATTTCAGAGGGAGCTTCTTTACTCAGAGTAGGAGGGGTGTGGAATGTCCTGCCTGCAACAGTAGTAGACTCGCCAACTTTATGGGCATTTAAAACCACACACTGGCGGATTCAGGAACAGCTTCTTTCCCGCTGTTACCAGATGGACCTCTGGTACCATTCGAGTTGATCTCTCTGCGTTCCTGGAAAACTGCATTCTGTTCTGACCACGTTACGATGCGTGCGGTTGACACATAACAAAACGCTTCTCACTGAATCTCAGTCCGTGAGACAATAAATCAGATTGAATCGCTGCAAACGTTTTCCCAGCGACAGGCAGCAGGCTAACCCGCCTCGAAGTTCCTGCCTTCTCTCTCTCTCTCTCTCTTCACCCCCCACCCCACTCCACCCCACTCCACTCCACTCATTTTGGGAAATGAAAAGTCACATTCTCTCGTTTGCGATCTAACGGGTCTGTTTCGGAATCGAGGGAGTTTTTTTTTGGGAATGTTAAAACCAATGTATAAACTATATCACTCCTCACTTCTTTATAAGAGGCTCAGATGGAAATCCCCCCAGGACACGGGCCGTGACTATTCAGCAACACGGGGCATCGCAGCCCACGTTAGGCTGGGATGAGGAGGGGCTGGGTAAGCCATCACCCCCCCAGGGGTTATTTGGCAGAGCACATACCCCCTCCCTGGGATGGGCAGGGGAGATATGCGACGGGAGTTCAAGGCAACCCAACAGGACCAAAGGGCACCCGCGGGGTCAGAAGGTCAGTTAAGGTGGAGGGTCAAAGGTTGTCTGAGGAGGGGGGGGGGGTTGAAAGTCACTTGAAGGGACAAAAGACGTCCTAGGTCACTCGAGGAGTCAAAGGGCATCAGAGGTGCTTGAAGGTTACTCGAGGGGACAAAAGGTGCCCGAGGGGGTTTGAAGGTCACACAAGAGGTCAAAGGGTGCCCAAGGTCACTCGAGGGGTCAAAGGGCATTTGAGGATTCAAGGATCATCTAAGGAGGGGGTTGAAGATCACTAAACGGGTCAAAGGGGGCTGAAGGTCACTTGCCAGGTCAAAGGGTGTCCAAGGGGGTTGGAAGGCACTCATGAGGTCACAGGGTGTCCAAGGTTACTCGTGGGGTCAAAGAGCACCCAAGGTGGTCAAATGTCACTTGTAGGATCAAAGGGCATCTGAGGGGACTGAAGGTCATTTGTGTGGTCAAAGGGCATCCAAGGAGGCCAAAGGTCATATGAGGGGTCAAAGGTTACTCAAAGATGACGCAGGGCACAAGGCAGTTTTTGTACATTTCATTCTCATGTTATTTGAGCTGTTTTCAAGATTATTTTAACTACCCAATTTTATTTTAACTACTTTTCAGTTGATTAATGATGGTTTTGAGTTGCTTAATAATGAGTTTTACCTGTTGAATGATGAGTGTGAGCGGCTTAATGATTTTGAGCGGTTTAATGATATTTTGTGCGGTCTAATGGTGATTCTGAGCGGTCTAACGGTGATTTTGAGCAGTTTAATATTTTGTGCGGTTTAATGATGATTTTGTGCGGTTTAACGATGATTTTGTGCGGTTTAACGATGATTTTGAGCAGTTTAACGATGATTTTGAGCAGTTTAACGATGATTTTGAGCAGTTTAACGATGATTTTGAGCAGTTTAACGATGATTTTGAGCAGTTTAACGATGATTTTGTGCAGTTTAACGATGATTTTGTGCAGTTTAACGATGATTTTGTGCAGTTTAACGATGATTTTGTGCAGTTTAATTATATTTTGAGCAGTTTAACCATGATTTTGAGCAGTTTAACGATGATTTTGTGCGGTTTAACGATGATTTTGTGCGGTTTAACGATGATTTTGAGCGGTTTAACGATGATTTTGAGCAGTTTAACGATGATTTTGAGCAGTTTAACGATGATTTTGAGCAGTTTAACGATGATTTTGAGCAGTTTAACGATGATTTTGAGCAGTTTAACGATGATTTTGAGCGGTTTAATGATATTTTGAGCAGTTTAACGGTGATTTTGAGCAGTTTAACAGTGATTTTGTGCGGTTTAATGATATTTTGAGCAGTTTAACGGTGATTTTGAGCAGTTTAACGGTGATTTTGTGCGGTTTAATGATATTTTGAGCAGTTTAACGGTGATTTTGAGCAGTTTAACGGTGATTTTGTGCGGTTTAATGATATTTTGAGCAGTTTAATGATGATTTTGTGCGGTTTAATGATATTTTGAGCGGTTTAATGATATTTTGAGCAGTTTAACGGTGATTTTGAGCAGTTTAACGGTGATTTTGTGCGGTTTAATGATATTTTGAGCAGTTTAACGATGATTTTGTGCGGTTTAATGATATTTTGAGCAGTTTAATGATGATTTTGTGCGGTTTAATGATATTTTGAGCGGTTTAATGATATTTTGAGCGGTTTAATGATATTTTGAGCGGTTTAACGGTGATTTTGAGCAGGTTAACGGTGATTTTGAGCAGTTTAACGGTGATTTTGAGCAGTTTAACGATGATTTTGAGCAGTTTAACGATGATTTTGAGCAGTTTAACGATGATTTTGAGCGGTTTAATGATATTTTGAGCAGTTTAACGGTGATTTTGAGCAGTTTAACAGTGATTTTGTGCGGTTTAATGATATTTTGAGCAGTTTAACGGTGATTTTGAGCAGTTTAACGGTGATTTTGTGCGGTTTAATGATATTTTGAGCAGTTTAACGGTGATTTTGAGCAGTTTAACGGTGATTTTGTGCGGTTTAATGATATTTTGAGCAGTTTAATGATGATTTTGTGCGGTTTAATGATATTTTGAGCGGTTTAATGATATTTTGAGCAGTTTAACGGTGATTTTGAGCAGTTTAACGGTGATTTTGTGCGGTTTAATGATATTTTGAGCAGTTTAACGATGATTTTGTGCGGTTTAATGATATTTTGAGCAGTTTAATGATGATTTTGTGCGGTTTAATGATATTTTGAGCGGTTTAATGATATTTTGAGCGGTTTAACGGTGATTTTGAGCAGGTTAACGGTGATTTTGAGCAGTTTAACGGTGATTTTGAGCAGTTTAACAATGATTTTGAGCAGTTTAACAATGATTTTGAGCAGTTTAACGATGATTTTGAGCAGTTTAACGATGATTTTGAGCAGTTTAATGATATTTTGAGCGGTTTAATGATATTTTGAGCGGTTTAATGATATTTTGAGCAGTTTAACGGGGATTTTGAGCAGTTTAACGGGGATTTTGAGCAGTTTAACGGGGATTTTGAGCAGTTTAACGGGGATTTTGAGCAGTTTAACGGGGATTTTGAGCGGTTTAACGGTGATTTTGAGCGGTTTAACGGTGATTTTGAGCGGTTTAACGGTGATTTTGAGCGGTTTAACGGTGATTTTGAGCAGTTTAACGGTGATTTTGAGCAGTTTAACGATGATTTTGTGCAGTTTAATGATATTTTGAGCAGTTTAACGGTGATTTTGAGCAGTTTAACGGTGATTTTGAGCAGTTTAATGATGATTTTGAGCGGTTTAATGATATTTTGAGCAGTTTAATGATGATTTTGTGCAGTTTAATGATATGTTGAGCAGTTTAATGATGATTTTGTGCAGTTTAATGATATTTTGAGCAGTTTAATGATATTTTGAGCAGTTTAATGATGATTTGAGCAGTTTAATGATGATTTTGAGCAGTTTAATGATGATTTTGAGCAGTTTAATGATGATTTTGAGCGGTTTAACGGTGATTTTGAGCAGTTTAATGATATTTTGAGCAGTTTAACGGTGATTTTGAGCAGTTTAATGATGATTTTGTGCGGTTTAACGGTGATTTTGAGCAGTTTAATGATATTTTGAGCAGTTTAATGATGATTTTGTGCAGTTTAATGATATTTTGAGCAGTTTAATGATGATTTTGAGCAGTTTAACGGTGATTTTGAGCGGTTTAATGATATTTTGAGCAGTTTAATGATGATTTTGAGCAGTTTAACGGTGATTTTGAGCGGTTTAATGATATTTTGAGCAGTTTAATGATGATTTTGTGCGGTTTAACGGTGATTTTGAGCAGTTTAATGATATTTTGAGCAGTTTAATGATATTTTGAGCAGTTTAATGATGATTTTGAGCGGTTTAATGATATTCCTCCCTTACCTGGTCGTACAGGTTGACCTCCGGCGGCTGGGCGCCCGCGAACCCGGGCGGGAGCTCGCTGGGCCCGGCCAGAGCCGAGGGCGACACCGAGGAGGCCGGCCCGCTGCTGGAGGCCGCTCGGGAGAGGCCGGCGGGCTCCCGGGGAAGGAGGAGGAGGAGGCGGCGAGGAACAGGCCTCAGGCACAACCGGAGCAGCGCCGCCATCTTCTCGCCGGAGAGGGAGGGCACTTCCCCTTTAAAAGCCCCGCCCCTTCCGGCTGAGCGACGGCGCTCCGGACCAATCAGGGGGCGGCGCTCGACCGTCCGCCCAATCGGCCGCGGCGACGCCGCCCACGTCGGGGAGGGGGCGGGCGCTGCCTTAAAGGCGCCGGTCATCCCACAAACGTGTGGGCCGACGGATATTACCCCAATGACCAACAATGTCAATGTGTGTGTGGGGGGTGGGGGTGAGGTAGAGCGCCATTCTCTTGGATGGGAGGCCCAGGGGGTCGAGTCTCAGCTTCCCACCCACCCACACCAGCTCCGGGTGTCTCAGAAACAGGCCGACGGCAAAATTTGGCAGGGGGCGGGGTGCCCCAACGCGGGCCATTTGGCCCCTCTCGCGAGGCTGATAGCCCACGCCCCAACAGGTCCCATTGGGAACGCTCCATGTGGCAACGGCGCGGGGACGGGGACGGGGACGGGGACGGGATATCTTCCCTCAGCCAGACAGAGGGGCGGATCGAGGACCTCAGCGGGCGGAGTAGAGGGGGCACGTCCATCGGGCGGAGTGGAGGGGGCACGTCCATCGGGCGGAGTGGAGAGGGCACGTCCATCGCCTGCGTCAAGGCAGCCCACAGCTACGGGGGGTGCCCGGAGCTCAGGCTCACCGACTGGTCCGCCCACGCCGGCGAGACGGTTGAGAAGGCGCACTGTCGCCTCCACACCTCCTCCCCAGGCTGAGGAAACTCAGCGTGCCGACGAGGACGCTGACCGATTGTTAACCCGCGTGCCGTAGGACCCGTCCCACCCGTCATGGCAATTGCTTTGCCCGAGACCACAAGATGTTAAGAGATTTAGTACAGGCTGGCACAGTGGTTGGCCCCCAGTGCCTCCCAGCGCCGGGTTAGGGTGGATTGGCCGTGCTAAATTGTCCCCGTAGTGCCCAGGGATGTACAGGTTAGGGTGGATTGGCCGTGCTAAATTGTCCCGGTAGTGCCCAGGGATGTGCAGGTTAGGGTGGATTGGCCGTGCTAAATTGTCCCGTAGTGCCCAGGGATTTGCAGGTTAGGATGGATTGGCCGTGCTAAATTGTCCCCGTAGTCCCCAGGGATATGCAGGTTAGGGTGGATTGGCCGTGCTAAATTGTCCCCGTAGTCCCCAGGGATGTACAGGTTAGGGTGGGATTGGCCGTGCTAAGTTGTCCCCATAGTGCCCAGGGATGTACAGGTTAGGGTGGATTGGCCGTGCTAAATTGTCCCGGTAGTGCCCAGGGATGTGCAGGTTAGGGTGGATTGGCCGTGCTAAATTGTCCCGTAGTGCCCAGGGATTTGCAGGTTAGGATGGATTGGCCGTGCTAAATTGTCCCCGTAGTCCCCAGGGATATGCAGGTTAGGGTGGATTGGCCGTGCTAAATTGTCCCCGTAGTCCCCAGGGATGTACAGGTTAGGGTGGGATTGGCCGTGCTAAGTTGTCCCCATAGTGCCCAGGGATGTACAGGTTAGGGTGGATTGGCCGTGCTAAATTGTCCCCGTAGTCCCCAGGGATGTACAGGTTAGGGTGGGATTGGCCGTGCTAAGTTGTCCCCATAGTGCCCAGCGATGTACAGGTTAGGGTGGGATTGGCCGTGCTAAATTGTCCCCATAGTACCCAGGGATGTGCAGGTTAGGGTGGATTGGCCGTGCTAAATTGTCCCCGTAGTCCCCAGGGATGTACAGGTTAGGGTGGATTGGCCGTGCTAAATTGTCCCCGTAGTCCCCAGGGATATGCAGGTTAGGGTGGATTGGCCGTGCTAAATTATCCCCGTAGTCCCCAGGGATGTACAGGTTAGGGTGGGATTGGCCGTGCTAAGTTGTCCCCATAGTGCCCAGGGATGTACAGGTTAGGGTGGGATTGGCCGTGCTAAATTGTCCCCATAGTGCCCAGGGATGTACAGGTTAGGGTGGATTGGCCGTGCTAAATTGTCCCCGTAGTGCCCAGGGATGTGCAGGTTAGGGTGGATTGGCCGTGCTAAATTGTCCCCGTAGTCCCCAGGGATGTACAGGTTAGGGTGGATTGGCCGTGCTAAATTGTCCCCGTAGTGCCCAGGGATGTGCAGGTTAGGGTGGATTGGCCGTGCTAAATTGTCCCCGTAGTGCCCAGTGAAGTGCAGGTTAGGGTGGATTGGCCGTGCTAAATTGTCCCCGTAGTGCCCAGGGATGTGCAGGTTAGGGTGGATTGGCCATGCTAAATTGTCCCCGTAGTCCCCAGGGATGTACAGGTTAGGGTGGATTGGCCGTGCTAAATTGTCCCCGTAGTGCCCAGGGATGTGCAGGTTAGGGTGGATTGGCCGTGCTAAATTGTCCCCGTAGTGCCCAGGGATGTGCAGGTTAGGGTGGATTGGCCGTGCTAAATTGTCCCCGTAGTCCCCAGGGATGTGCAGGTTAGGGTGGATTGGCCGTGCTAAATTGTCCCCGTAGTGCCCAGGGATGTACAGGTTAGGGTGGATTGGCCGTGCTAAATTGTTCCCGTAGTGCCCAGGGATGTGCAGGTTAGGGTGGATTGGCCGTGCTAAATTGTCCCCGTAGTGCCCAGGGATGTGCAGGTTAGGGTGGATTGGCCGTGCTAAATTGTCCCCGTAGTGCCCAGGGATGTGCAGGTTAGGGTGGATTGGCCGTGCTAAATTGTCCCCGTAGTGCCCAGGGATGTGCAGGTTAGGGTGGGATTGGCCGTGCTAAATTGTCCCCGTAGTGCCCAGGGATGTGCAGGTTCGGGTGGATTGGCCGTGCTAAATTGTCCCCGTAGTGCCCAGGGATGTGCAGGTTAGGGTGGATTGGCCGTGCTAAATTGTCTCCGTAGTGCCCAGGGATGTGCAGGTTAGGGTGGATTGGCCGTGCTAAATTGTCCCCGTAGTGCCCAGGGATGTACAGCTTAGGGTGGATTGGCCGTGCTAAATTGTCCCATAGTGCCTAGGGATGTACAGGTTAGGGTGGATTGGCCGTGCTAAATTGTCCCCGTAGTGCCCAGGGATGTGCAGGTTAGGGTGGGATTGGCCGTGCTAAATTGTCCCTGTAGTGCCCAGGGATGTGCAGGTTAGGGTGGATTGGCCGTGCTAAATTGTCCCCGTCGTGCCCAGGGATGTGCAGGTTAGGGTGGATTGGCCGTGCTAAATTGTCCCCGTAGTGCGCAGGGATGTGCGGGTTAGGGTGGATTGGCCGTGGGACGTACAGGGATGATGAGGTCGGTGGGACGCCCTTCGGTGGAGACCCGATGGGCCGAGTGGCCTGCCTCCACACTTCCGGGGACTCTGCAAGTGAAGAGTGAAGCCCAGTCCGTCGCACAAACCATCCACCGCCTCCCATCTGCAGATTCCCCTGTCTCGGTAACTCGGCCGACCTCATCACAGGACCCAGCTGTCCCGTCTTCCACCCTTTGTAATCCCGACAAAAAGTCGCTGTCTCCTTGCCCACTCGCAGGAGGACCCCTGACTGATTCACACCCTCACCCACTGCCATACCCTTCCCTTCCCTGAGTGGTTCGGATCTCCTCTCACGGGAGGACGTTAACATCAGAGTGTGTTCAATAATCCATCGCCTGGATCTTTATTATGACTACGTACTTTTGCTAATTTCTTGTAAATTAAAAACACACACAAACACACACTCTCAACAAATTTCTGGCTCAGACAATGCTGGGATGCTTCCTTCTCTCACTCTGGATGCGTCACACGTGTTCCGGGAGGATTCGATTCTTGGTTCCCGTCCTAATGGTAAGATGTTAAACCACATTCAGCCTGGTACTGCTCCAGTTCCATGGCCTCGTCGCAAAGCCTCTTCCCCACCCCCCCCCCCCCCCCACCCCCCAATCACACCCTCCCAGGGACAGGGGGGTGAGATACAGAGCTCCCTCTACACTGTCCCCTCATCACACCCTCCCAGGGACAGGGGGGGTGAGATACAGAGTTCCCTCTGCACTGTCCCCCCCATCACACCCTCCCAGGGACAGTGGGGTTAGATACAGAGCTCCCTCTACACTGTCCCCTCATCAAACACTCCCAGGGACAGGGGGGTTAGATACAGAGCTCCCTCTACACTGTCCCCCATCAAACCCTCCCAGGGACAGGGGGGTGAGATACAGAGCTCCCTCTACACTGTCCCCTCATCACACCCTCCCAGGGACAGGGGGGTTAGATACAGAGCTCCCTCTACACTGTCCCCTCATCACACCCTCCCAGGGACAGGGGGGTGAGATACAGAGCTCCCTCTACACTGTCCCCCATCAAACACTCCCAGGGACAGGGGGGTTAGATACAGAGCTCCCTCTGCACTGTCCCCCATCAAACACTCCCAGGGACAGGGGGGTGAGATACAGAGTAAAGATCCTACACTGTCCCCCCATCACACCCTCCCAGGGACAGGGGGGTTAGATACAGAGCTCCCTCTGCACTGTCCCCTCATCACACCCTCCCACGGACAGGGGGGTGAGATACAGAGCTCCCTCTGCACTGTCCCCTCATCACACCCTCCCAGGGACAGGGGGGTTAGATACAGAGCTCCCTCTACACTGTCCCCTCATCACACCCTCCCAGGGACAGGGGGGTGAGATACAGAGCTCCCTCTGCACTGTCCCCTCATCACACCCTCCCAGGGACAGGGGGGGTTAGATACAGAGCTCCCTCTACACTGTCCCCTCATCACACCCTCCCAGGGACAGGGGGGTGAGATACAGAGCTCCCTCTACACTGTCCCCTCATCACACCCTCCCAGGGACAGGGGGGTGGATACAGAGCTCCCTCTACACTGTCCCCCAATCACACCCTCCCAGGGACAGGGGGGTTAGATACAGAGCTCCCTCTACACTGTCCCCTCATCACACCCTCCCAGGGACAGGGGGGTTAGATACAGAGCTCCCTCTACACTGTCCCCCATCAAACACTCCCAGGGACAGGGGGGTGAGATACAGAGCTCCCTCTACACTGTCCCCTCATCACACCCTCCCAGGGACAGGGGGGTTAGATACAGAGTAACGCTCCCTCTACACTGTCCCCTCATCACACCCTCCCAGGGACAGGGGGTTAGATACAGAGCTCCCTCTGCACTGTCCCCTCATCACACCCTCCCAGGGACAGGGGGGTTAGATACAGAGCTCCCTCTACACTGTCCCCTCATCAAACCCTCCCAGGGACAGGGGGGTGAGATACAGAGCTCCCTCTACACTGTCCCCTCATCACACCCTCCCAGGGACAGGGGGGTGAGATACAGAGCTCCCTCTACACTGTCCCCTCATCACACCCTCCCAGGGACAGGGGGGTGAGATACAGAGCTCCCTCTACACTGTCCCCCATCAAACACTCCCAGGGACAGGGGGGTTAGATACAGAGCTCCCTCTACACTGTCCCCCATCAAACCCTCCCAGGGACAGGGGGGTGAGATACAGAGCTCCCTCTACACTGTCCCCTCATCACACCCTCCCAGGGACAGGGGGGTTAGATACAGAGCTCCCTCTACACTGTCCCCCATCAAACCCTCCCAGGGACAGGGGGGTTAGATACAGAGCTCCCTCTACACTGTCCCCTCATCACACCCTCCCAGGGACAGGGGGGTTAGATACAGAGCTCCCTCTACACTGTCCCCCATCAAACCCTCCCAGGGACAGGGGGGTGAGATACAGAGCTCCCTCTACACTGTCCCCTCATCACACCCTCCCAGGGACAGGGGGGTTAGATACAGAGCTCCCTCTACACTGTCCCCTCATCACACCCTCCCAGGGACAGGGGGGTGAGATACAGAGCTCCCTCTACACTGTCCCCTCATCAAACCATCCCAGGGACAGGGGGGTTAGATACAGAGCTCCCTCTACACTGTCCCCTCATCAAACCCTCCCAGGGACAGGGGGTTAGATAGAGAGTAACGCTCCCTCTGCACTGTCCCCTCATCAAACCCTCCCAGGGACAGAGGGTTAGATACAGAGTAAAGCTCCCTCTACACTGTCCCCCATCAAACCCTCCCAGGGACAGGAGGGTTAGAAACAGAGTAAAGCCCCTCTACACTTTCCCCCCACTCCCAGGGACAGGGGGTTAGATACAGAGTAAAGCTCCCTCTACATTGCTCCCCGACCGCGCATCAAACATTTCTTGGACAAGGACAGCGTGGGGTTATTGGGATGGTGTAGAGAGGGAGTGAACGGGAAGGGGTTTGGGTCCATTGGGACGGTGTAGAGTGGGAGGGAACAAGAAGGGGTTTGGGTCCATTGGGGACGGTGTAGAGTGGGAGGGATCGGAGAAGGGGTTTGGGGTCCATTGGAGACAGTGTAGAGTGGGAGTGAACGGGATGGGGTTTGGGTCCATTGGGGATGGTGTAGAGTGGGAGGGATCGGAGAAGGGGTTTGGGGTCCATTGGAGACGGTGTAGAGTGAGAGGGATCGGGGAAGGGGTTTGGGGTCCATTGGAGACGGTGTAGAGTGGGAGGGAACGGGAAGGGGTTTGGGGTCCATTGGAGACGGTGTAGAGTGGGAGGGAACGGGAAGGGGTTTGGATCCATTGGGGACGGTGTAGAGTGGGAGGGAACAGGAAGGGGTTTGGGTCCATTGGGGACGGTGTAGAGTGGGAGGGAATGGGGAAGGGGTTTGGGTCCATTGGGACGGTGTAGAGTGGGAGTGAACAGGAAGGGGTTTGGGTCCATTGGGGACGGTGTAGAGTGGGAGTGAACGGGAAGGGGTTTGGGGTCCATTGGGACGGTGTAGAGCGGGAGTGAAAAGGAAGGGGTTTGGTTCCATTTGGACAGTGTAGAGCGGGAGTGAACGGGTAGGGGTTTGGGGTCCATTGGGGACGGTGTAGAGTGGGATTGAATGGGGAAGGGGTTTGGGTCCATTGGGACGGTGTAGAGTGGGAGTGAACAGGAAGGGGTTTGGGTCCATTGGGGACGGTGTAGACTGGGAGTGAACGGGAAGGGGTTTGGGGTCCATTGGGACGGTGTAGAGTGGGAGTGAAAAGGAAGGGGTTTGGTTCCATTTGGACAGTGTAGAGTGGGAGTGAACGGGAAGGGGTTTGGGTCCATTGGGGACGGTGTAGAGCGGGAGTGAATGGGGAAGGGGTTTGGGGTCCATTGGGGACGGTGTAGAGTGGGAGTGAACGGGAAGGGGTTTGGGTCCATTGGGGACGGTGTAGAGCGGGAGGGAACGGGAAGGGGTTTGGGTCCATTGGGGACGGTGTAGAGTGGGAGGGAACGGGAAGGGGTTTGGGGTCCATTGGGGACGGTGTGGAGTGGGAGGGAATAGGAAGGGGTTTGGGTCCATTGGGGACGTGTAGAGTGGGAGGGATCGGGGAAGGGGTTTGGGGTCCATTGGGGACGGTGTAGAGCGGGAGGGAACGGGAAGGGGTTTGGGTCCATTGGGACGGTGTAGAGTGGGAGTGAATGGGAAGGGGTTTGGGGTCCATTGGGGACGGTGTAGAGCGGGAGGGAACGGGAAGGGGTTTGGGGTCCATTGGGACAGTGTAGAGTGGGAGTGAACGGGAAGGGGTTTGGGGTCCATTGGGGACGGTGTAGAGTGGGAGTGAACAGGAAGGGGTTAGGGGTCCATTGGGGACGGTGTAGAGTGGGAGTGAACAGGAAGGGGTTTGGGGTCCATTGGGGACGGTGTATAGTGGGAGTGAACGGGGAAGGGGTTTGGGGTCCATTGGGGACGGTGTAGAGTGGGAGTGAACGGGAAGGGGTTTGGGGTCCATTGGGACGGTGTAGATCGGGAGTGAACGGGCAGGGGTTTGGGTCCATTGGGACGGTGTAGAGTGGGAGGGAACGGGAAGGGGTTTGGGGTCCATTGGGGACGTTGTAGAGTGGGAGGGAACGGGAAGGGGTTTGGGTCCATTGGGGACGGTGTAGAGTGGGAGGGAACGGGAAGGGGTTTGGGGTCCATTGGGGACGGTGTAGAGTGGGAGGGAACAGGAAGGGGTTTGGGTCCATTGGGGACGGTGTAGAGTGGGAGGGAACGGGAAGGGGTTTGGGTCCATTGGGACGGGGTAGAGTGGGAGTGAACGGGAAGGGGTTTGGGTCCATTGGGATGGTGTAGAGTGGGAGTGAATGGGAAGGGGTTTGGGGTCCATTGGGGACGGTGTAGAGTGGGAGTGAACGGGAAGGGGTTTGGGGTCCATTGGGGACAGTGTAGAGTGGGAGTGAACAGGAAGGGGTTTGGGTCCATTGGGGACGGTGTAGAGTGGTAGTGAACGGGAAGGGGTTTGGGTCCATTGGGGACGGTGTAGAGTGGGAGGGAATGGGAAGGGATTTGGGGTCCATTGGGGACGGTGTAGAGTGGGAGTGAACGGGGAAGGGGTTTGGGTCCATTGGGGACGGTGTAGAGCGGGAGGGAATGGGGAAGGGGTTTGGGGTCCATTTGGGACGGTGTAGAGTGGGAGTGAACGGGAAGGGGTTTGGGGTCCATTGGGGACGGTGTATAGTGGGAGTGAACGGGGAAGGGGTTTGGGTCCATTGGGGACGGTGTAGAGCGGGAGGGAATGGGGAAGGGGTTTGGGGTCCATTTGGGACGGTGTAGAGTGGGAGTGAACGGGAAGGGGTTTGGGGTCCATTGGGGACGGTGTAGAGCGGGAGGGAACGGGAAGGGGTTTGGGGTCCATTGGGGACGATGTAGAGTGGGAGGGAACGTGAAGGGGTTTGGGGTCCATTGGGGACGATGTAGAGTGGGAGGGAACGGGAAGGGGTTTGGGTCCACTGGGGACGGTGTAGAGCGAGAGGGAACGGGAAGGGGTTTGGGGTCCATTGGGGACGGTGTAGAGTGGGAATGAACGGGGAAGGAGTTTGGGGTTTATTGGGGACGGTGTAGAGCGGGAGGGAACGGGAAGGGGTTTGGGGTCCATTGGGGACGGTGTAGAGTGGGAGTGAACGGGAAGGGGTTTGGGGTCCATTGGGTTGGTGTAGAGTGGGAGTGAATGGGAAGGGGTTTGGGGTCCATTGGGACGGTGTAGAGCGGGAGGGAATGGGGAAGGGGTTTGGGGTCCATTGGGGACAGTGTAGAGCGGGAGGGAATGGGGAAGGGGTTTGGGGTCCATTGGGGACGGTGTAGAGTGGGAGTGAATGGGAAGGGGTTTGGGGTCCATAGGGACGGTGTAGAGCGGGAGTGAACGGGAAGGGGTTTGGGGTCCATTGGGGAAGGTGTAGAGCAGGAGTGAACGGGAAGGGGTTTGGGTCCATTGGGACGGTGTAGAGTGGGAGGGAATGGGAAGGGGTTTGGGGTCCATTGGGGACGGTGTAGAGCGGGAGTGAATGGGGAAGGGGTTTGGGGTCCATTGGGGAAGGTGTAGAGCAGGAGTGAACGGGAAGGGGTTTGGGGTCCATTGGGGACGGTGTAGAGTGGGAGGGAATGGGAAGGGGTTTGGGGTCCATTGGGGACGGTGTAGAGTGGGAGGGAACGGGAAGGGGTTTGGGGTCCATTGGGGACGGTGTAGAGTGGGAGGGAACGGGAAGGGGTTTGGGATCCATTGGGACGGTGTAGAGCGGGAGTGAACAGGAAGGGGTTTGGGGTCCATTGGGGACGGTGTAGAGTGGGAGGGAATTGGAAGGGGTTTGGGGTCCATTGGGGACGGTGTAGAGTGGGAGTGAACGGGAAGGGATTTGGGCCCATTGGGACAGTGTAGAGTGGGAGTGAACGGGAAGGGGTTTGGGGTCCATTGGAGACGGTGTAGAACAGGAGGGAATGGGAAGGGGTTTGGGTCCATGGGGATGGTGTAGAGTGGGAGTGAACGGGAAGGGGTTTGGGTCCATTGGGACGGTGTAGAGCGGGAGTGAACGGGAAGGGGTTTGGGTCCATTGGGACGGTGTAGAGTGGGAGTGAACGGGAAGGGGTTTGGGTCCATTGGGGACGGTGTAGAGTGGGAGGGAACGGGGAAGGGGTTTGGGGTCCATTGGGGACGGTGTAGAGTGGGAGTGAACGGGAAGGGGTTTGGGGTCCATTTGGGATGGTGTAGAGTGGGAGTGAATGGGAAGGGGTTTGGGGTCCATTGGGGACGGTGTAGAGTGGGAGTGAACGGGGAAGGGGTGTGGGTCCATTGGGGACGGTGTATAGTGGGAGTGAACGGGGAAGGGGTTTGGGTCCATTGGGGACGGTGTAGAGTGTGAGTGAACGGGAAGGGGTTTGGGTCCATTGGGACGAGACTGGGAGTGAACAGGAAGGGGTTTGGGGTCCATTGGGGACGGTGTAGAGTGGGAGTGAACGGGGAAGGGGTTTGGGTCCATTGGGGACGGTGTAGAGCGGGAGTGAATGGGAAGGGGTTTGGGGTCCATTGGGACGGTGTATAGTGGGAGTGAACGGGGAAGGGGTTTGGGTCCATTGGGGACGGTGTATAGTGGGAGTGAACGGGGAAGGGGTTTGGGTCCATTGGGGACGGTGTAGAGTGTGAGTGAACGGGAAGGGGTTTGGGTCCATTGGGACGAGAGTGGGAGGGAACGGGGAAGGGGTTTGGGTCCATTGGGACGGTGTAGAGCGGGAGTGAACGGGAAGGGGTTTGGGGTCCATTGGGGACGGTGTAGAGTGGGAGTGAACGGGAAGGGGTTTGGGGTCCATTGGGGACGGTGTAGAGTGGGAGTGAATATGAAGGGGTTTGGGGTCCATTGGGACGGTGTAGAGCGGGAGTGAACGGGAAGGGGTTTGGGGTCCATTGGGGACGGTGTAGAGTGGGAGTGAATGGGAAGGGGTTTGGGTCCATTGGGGACGGTGTAGAGTGGGAGGGAACGGGAAGGGGTTTGGGGTCCATTGGGATGGTGTAGAGTGGGAGGGAACGGGAAGGGGTTTGGGTCCATTGGGATGAGAGTGGGAGTGAACAGGAAGGGGTTTGGGTCCATTGGGGACGGTGTAGAGTGGGAGTGAACGGGAAGGGGTTTGGGTCCATTGGAACGAGAGTGGGAGTGAACAGGAAGGGGTTTGGGTCCATTGGGGACGGTGTAGAGTGGGAGTGAACGGGGAAGGGGTTTGGGTCCATTGGGACAGTGTAGAGTGGGAGTGAACGGGAAGGGGTTTGGGTCCATTGGGGACGGTGTAGAGTGGGAGTGAACGGGAAGGGGTTTGGGGTCCATTGGGGACGGTGTAGAGTGGGAGTGAATGGGAAGGGGTTTGGATCCATTGGGACGGTGTAGAGCGGGAGTGAACGGGAAGGGGTTTGAGTCCATTGGGACGGTGTAGTGCGGGAGTGAACGGGAAGGGGTTTGGGGTCCATTGGGGACGGTGTAGAGTGTGAGTGAATGGGAAGGGGTTTGGGTCCATTGGGGACGGTGTAGAGCGGGAGTGAACGGGAAGGGGTTTGGGGTCCATTGGGGACGGTGTAGAGTGGGAGGGAACAGGAAGGGGTTTGGGTCCATTGGGGATGGTGTAGAGTGGGAGGGAATGGGGAAGGGGTTTGGGGTCCATTGGGACGGTGTAGTGTGGGAGTGAACGGAAGGGGTTTGGGTCCATTGGGGACGGTGTAGAGTGGGAGTGAACGGGAAGGGGTTTGGGGTCCATTGGGGACGGTGTAGAGTGGGAGTGAACGGGGAAGGGGTTTGGGTCCATTGGGGATGGTGTAGAGTGGGAGGGAACGGGAAGGGGTTTGGGATCCATTGGGACGGTGTAGAGCGGGAGGGAACAGGAAGGGGTTTGGGGTCCATTGGGACGGTGTAGAGTGGGAGGGAACGGGAAGGGGTTTGGGGTCCATTGGGGACGGTGTAGAGTGGGAGGGAACGGGAAGGGGTTTGGGATCCATTGGGACGGTGTAGAGCGGGAGGGAACAGGAAGGGGTTTGGGATCCATTGGGACGGTGTAGAGTGGGAGGGAACGGGAAGGGGTTTGGGGTCCATTGGGGAAGGTGTAGAGCGGGAGTGAACGGGAAGGGGTTCGGGTCCATTGGGGACGGTGTAGAGTGGGAGGGAACGGGAAGGGGTTTGGGGTCCATTGGGATGGTGTAGAGTGGGAGTGAACGGGGAAGGGGTTTGGGGTCCATTGGGAACGGTGTAGAGTGGGAGGGAACGGGAAGGGGTTTGGGTCGTTGGGGATTGTGTCGAGTGGGGAGTGGGTTTTGCTGTTGTGTGGAGTTCCCCCTCTCTCTGACTGGCCCCCCAGCCCACCCGCTCTGCGCCCTTACTTACAGGAAGCAGGAGCCAATGCCTATCGCCATGGCAAACAGAACCACAAAGAAATGCAGGATGAGCCACAAGATGGCCGTCTCTGATGATGCGGGGAGGATCTTCTGTTTGGCTGCGGGGGAGAGAGAGAGAGACCGGGAGACACGGTCATTACACAGGGCTGCGTCCAGACATTGTCCCATGGACTCTGGGACACTCGGCTTGGGACTCGTTCTGGTCACATTGCCACGGAAACCAGGAACAGGGGAAGGCCGTTCAGCCCTCAAACTGGTCTGTGGCCCCTATCGCTGAGTACATTCAATGTCATTGAGCTGGACAGCGCGGAAATAGACCCAGATATCCTAACCTAATCCAGTCCCCGTTTGCCAGCCCTTGGCCCACCTCCCCCTAAACCCTTCCTATCCATGTCCCCCCCCATCCTTTTAAATGTTATCATTGTACCAGCCCCCACCACTCCCTCTGGCAGCTCGGTCCACACACGCACCACCCTCGGGGGGGAGAAGTTACCCCTCGGGTCCCTTTCCCCCCCCCCTCACCTTAAACCTACCCCCCTCTATTTCTGGACTCCCCCACCCCAGGAGGAAAAGACCTTGTCTATTTACCCTATCCACACCCCCCTCATGATTTTGTAAACCTCTATAAGGTCACCCCTCAGCCCCCGACGCTCCGGGGAAAACAGCCCCAGCCTGTTCAGCCTCTCCCTGTAGCTCAAACCCTCCAACCCTGGCAACATCCTTGTAAATCTTTTCTGAACCCTTTCAAGTTTCACAACATCTTTCCGATAGGAAGGAGACCAGAATTGCACACAATATTCCAACAGTGGCCTCACCAATGTCCTGTACAGCCGCAACATGACCTCCCAACTCCTGTACTCAATACTCTGACCAATAAAGGAGAGCATACCAAACGCTGCCTTCACTATCCTATCGACCTGCGACTCCACTTTCAAGGAGCTAGGAACCTGCACTCCAAGGTCTCTTTGTTCAGCAACACTCCCCAGGACCAGGTCTCAATGTCCTGAATCGATCTTGGACTGGCTCTGGACACCAGATCCCCACCAGGCACCCCACAGCGGCGGGATTGTCCCTCGGCCCGTCCCTCCGAAATTTCCAAAGGGAGCTGAGAGGACAAGGTGCACGCGATTGAGGCGATGAGACCGTCGAATTGTCGGAGAGGCAGGGCGATCGGGGGGAGCCTGGGGGGGGAGTGGAGGGTCAGGGAATCTCCAGTCGGACTAATTCACGGCCGTCAGACATCCAGCCCCCGAGACGGTAAGGGGTCTGTCCCTTCGCGAGTGCACCCGACCCTGACTGCTCGGTCTGGGAGCTCCCCTCCCAGACAGGGCACCAGACCCCACCTACCCTCAAAAGGGAGGGGGGAAAGCAGACGCGCAGCCCCGCCCCACCGTCCCACCCCGCAAACGGACCTCTATACAAAACTACAACGCTGACTATTCGACCGCGGGTGGTGTCATTGAGGGTGGGTGGGGGTGGGTGTTGGAGGGAGGGAGGGAGAAAGCCCGACTGTCGGTCAACAGCGGGACGCTCGTCTGCAGGTGGTGTCACCGAGCGACAGGCCGATCGGACCCTCGCACCTCATTGGCCGGGACCGGGGTGGGGGAGGTGTGGGGGCGGGGTGTGGGGGGTTGTGGGGGTAGGGTGTGGGGGTTGTGGGGGCGGGGTGGGGGAGGTGTGGGGGCGGGGTGTGGGGTTTGTGGGGACGGAGCGGGGGGTTGTGGGGGTGGGGGTATGGGGGTTGTGGGGGCGGGGTGTGGGGGGTTGTTGGGGGCGGGGTGTGGGGGTTGTGGGGGCGGGGGTGTGGGGGGTTGTGGGGGGCGGGGTGTGGGGGGTTGTGGAAGCGGGGTGTGGGGGGTTGTGGGGGCGGGGTGTGGGGGGTTGTGGGGGCGGGGTGTGGGGGGGTTGTGGGGGCGGGGTGTGGGGGGTTATGAGGGCGGGGTGTGGGGTGTTGTGGGGGCGGGGTGTGGGGGGTTATGGGGGTGGGGTGTGGGGGGGTTGTGGAAGCGGGGTGTGGGGGGTTGTGGGGGCGGGGTGTGGGGGGTTGTGGGGGCGGGGTGTGGGGGGTTGTGGGGGCGGGGTGTGGGGGGTTATGGGGGTGGGGTGTGGGGGGTTGTGGGGGTGGGGTGTGGGGGGTTGTGGGGGCGGGGTGTGGGGGGTTGTGGGGGTGGGGTGTGGGGGTTATGGGGGCGGGGTGTGGGGGGTTGTGGGGGTGGGGTGTGGGGGGTTGTGGGGGTGGGGTGTGGGGGGTTATGGGGGCGGGGTGTGGGGGGTTGTGGGGGCGGGGTGTGGGGGGTTGTGGGGGCGGGGTGTGGGGGGTTGTGGGGGCGGGGTATGGGGGGTTGTGGGGGCGGGGTGTGGGGGGTTATGGGGGCGGGGTGTCGGGGGTTATGGGGGCGGGGTGTGGGGGTTGTGGGGGCGGGGTGTGGGGGGTTATGGGGGCGGGGTGTGGGGGGTTATGGGGGCCGGGTGGGGTGTTGTGGGGGCGGGGTGGGGGATTGTGGGGGCGGGGTGGGGGGTTGTGGGGGCCGGGTGGGGTGTTGTGGGGGCAGGGTGGGGGATTGTGGGGGCGGGGTGGGGGGTTGTGGGGGCGGGATGGGCGGGGTTAGTGGGGATGGTAAGCCCCAGCGATAGGCTGCTGCGATATTCGACTACGGGAGGCCTCACTGCCCAGGGAGATATTCGACTGGGAGGGGCATCGCTGCCTGGGGAGATATTCGACTGGGAGGGGCATCGGTGCCTGGGTAGATATTCGACTGGGAGGGGCATCGCTGCCTGAGGAGATATTCGACTGGGAGGGGCATCGCTGCCTGGGGAGATATTCGACTGGGGGGGGCATCGCTGCCCGGGGAGATTTTCGACTGGGAGGGGCATCGCTGCCTGGGGAGATATTCGACTGGGAGGGGCATCGCTGCCTGGGGAGATATTCGACTGGGAGGGGCATCGCTGCCCGGGGAGATATTCGACTGGGAGGGGCATCACTATCACTATCCCCGCCCCGGCCGGGCACCCACCTTTCACCAGGAGGACGGGTGAGCTGAGGTCCTCGGTGCTGCTCCTCCCGGAGATGCCGGCCTTGCAGAGGTACACCCCAGGGTCGCTCTCGGTGACGGTGCGGAAGTGGAGCTGGCTGGAGGCGCCCTGGGCCGTCATGCTGAGCCGCTGCCGGTACTCGGGGTGGACCTGCGCCAGGCCGGAGCTCTCCTCGCCCTGGTCCATCTGCGCCAGCGTCAGGTTGGGCAGCCGCTGGGCAGACCAGGAGAGGCGGGTACCGTGTCTCGGGCCCGGCATGCACCGCCATCGCCTGGCAGCTCAGCGTGGCGGGGGAGCCCAGCCGGGCACTCACCCGCTCGGGGGTGTTCACCGACACCACCCGGGCACTCGGCGTCTGCTCCCGCTCCCGCTGCTGGGGGGGGGCAGGGTTACTCGGGGGCACAGGGGGCAACTCTACAGAGGGAGTGGGGGGGGGGGGGGAGAGAGAGAGAGAGGGAGAGGGAGCAAGAGAGATGGGGAAAGAGAGAGGAAGAGTGGGGGAGAGATAGAGAGAGGGAGAGAGAGGGAGAGGGAGCAAGAGAGATGGGCGGATAGAGAGGGAGAGAGAGAGAGATGGGCGGATAGAGAGGGGGAGAGAGAGAGAGAGAGAGGGAACGAGAAAGATGGGTGGATAGAGAGGGAGAGAGAGAGGGAGAGAGGGAGTGAGCGAGAGATGGGTGGATAGAGAGGGAGAGAGAGAGAGAGACAGAGAGAGGGAGCGAGCGAGAGATGGATGCATAGGGAGAGAGAGGGAGTGAGAGAGAGGGAGAGAGAGAGGGCAGGAGAGAGATGGGCAGATAGAGAGGGAAAGAGAGAGAGAGGGAGGGAGTGAGAGAGATGGGTGGAAAGGGAGAGAGAGAGGGAGCGAGAGGGAGGGAGAGAGGGAGGGAGAGGGATGGGCGGACAGAGAGGGAGAGGGAGAGAGGGAGTGAGAGAGATGGGTGGACAGAGAGGGAGAGAAAGAGAGGGAGCAAGAAGGATGGACGGATAGAGAGGGAGGGAGAGAGACCGGCAGAGAGAGAGAGAGGGAGTGAGAGAGATGGGCGGAGATAGAGGGAGAGTGGGTGGGGGGTGAGAGAGAGAGAGGGAGTGAAAGGGAGCGAGAAAGGGAGCGAGAGAGATAGGGGAAAGAGAGAGAAGAGTGGGGGAGAGATAGAGAGAGGGAGCAAGAGAGATGGGGGGAAGAGAGAGACAGGGAGAGAGAGGGGGAAGAGAGAGAGACAGATGGGGGAGATGGAGAGGGAGAGAGAGGGGGAGAGGGAGAGAGAGAAAGGAGATACAGAGAGAGATAGGGGAGAGAGAGAGAGGAAGAGATGGGGGAGAGAGAGAGGGGGAGGGAGGGGGAGAGAGGGAGTGGGGAGAGAGCGAGAGAAGGGGGAGTGAGACAGAGTAAGAGGGGAGTGAGACAGAGGAAGAGGGGAGAGATGTGGGAGGGAGAGAGAGAGATAGAGGGAGGGAGAAAGAGGGGGGAGAGAGAGGGAGAGAAATGGAGGGGGAGAGATGGGGCAGAGTGGGGAGAGAGAGAGTGAGCGAGGGGAAGAGAGAGAGAGAAGGAAGAGAGAGAGGGGAGAGATAGGGTGGGAGGGGGAGAAAGAGCGAGGGGAGGACAGAGAGAGGGGAGAGGGAAGGGGGGAGAGAGAGAGAGTAGGAGAATCAGGGGCAGAGGGAGGGAGTGAGAGAGAGAGAGAGAGAGAGAGAGGGGGTGAGTGTGAGAGTCGAAGACGATGTTGAATTTGAACCCAGTGTTGATGTGGAATGAGCAGGTTTCTGCCTGTGTTCGTGGTGGGCCGGACGGCTGTCCCTTTGAGCTGGTGAGGTTCTGGGACAAGGGGGGTGGTGTCAGGCAGGTGGAAATGTTGGGAGAAACCCTGGAAAGGGTGACACCAGCCCAGGGCCGTCCCCACAGGGTCCTCACAATGAGGTGAGGGAATGAACATCCAGCTCAATTTACACACAGAAACCTCCCACACATTTCAACATGACAGCCAGCCTGGGAGAAGGCAGAGAGAACACTGACCCTCCCTCAGCACTGACCCTCCCACAGCCCCCACTCCCTCAGCACTGACCCTCCCACAGCCCCCACTCCCTCAGCACTGACCCTCCCACAGCCCCCACTCCCTCAGCACTGACCCTCCCACAGCCCCCATTCCCTCAGCACTGACCCTCCCACAGCACCCACTCCCTCAGCACTGACCCTCCCACAGCACCCACTCCCTCAGCACTGACCCTCCCACAGCCCCCACTCCCTCAGCACTGACCCTCCCTCAGCACTGACCCTCCCACAGCCCCCACTCACTCAGCACTGACCCTCCCACAGCCCCCACTCCCTCAGCACTGACCCTCCCACAGCACCCACTCCCTCAGCGCTGACCCTCCCACAGCCCCCACTCCCTCAGCACTGACCCTCCCACAGCCCCCACTCCCTCAGCACTGACCCTCCCTCAGCACTGACCCTCCCACAGCCCCCGCTCCCTCAGCACTGACCCTCCCACAGCACCCACTCCCTCAGCGCTGACCCTCCCACAGCCCCCACTCCCTCAGCACTGACCCTCCGACAGCGCGGCACTCCCTCAGCACTGACCCTCCCACAGCGCCCACTCCCTCATCACTGACCCTCCGACAGCGCGGCACTCCCTCAGCACTGACCCTCCCACAGCGCTGACCCTCCCACAGCACCCACTCCCTCAGCACTGACCGTCCCACAGCACCCACTCCCTCAGCACTGACCCTCCCACAGCACCCACTCCCTCAGCACTGACCCTCCCACAGCCCCCGCTCCCTCCGCACTGACCGTCCCACAGCACCCACTCCCTCAGCACTGACCCTCCCTCAGCGCCCACTCCCTCAGCACTGACCCTCCCACAGCCCCCACTCCCTCAGCACTGACCCTCCCACAGCACCCACTCCATCAGCACTGACCCTCCCACAGCCCCCACTCCCTCAGCACTGACCGTCCCACAGCACCCACTCCCTCAGCACTGACCCTCCCTCAGCGCCCACTCCCTCAGCACTGACCCTCCCACAGCCCCCGCTCCCTCAGCACTGACCCTCCCACAGCACTGACCCTCCCACAGCCCCCGCTCCCTCAGCACTGACCCTCCCACAGTGCCCACTCCCTCAGCACTGACCCTCCCACAGCCCCCACTCCTCAGCACTGACCCTCCGTCAGCACTGACCCTCCCACAGCCCCCCACTCCCTCACCTTCTTCCAGGCTGGTGGAGGCTGTGAGTGAGTGTTCCGGGTGCCCGGAGACCCACGCCCTGCAGAAGTATTCCCTGTAATCCTCCTGGCGGACGGCATGGAAGATGAGGCGAGCGCTGGTACCCAGGAAGCTGACCGTGAGCCGCTGTCTGTAGCCCGGATCCAGGTAGTTGGCGCCGGGATCGGCCTGGTCGACCCGGGAGAGGACCACGTCTCCCGCCGCGCTCCCCCACTCCACGGCGTACCTGGCGACTCCCGGCTGCCCGCTCTCGATCCGGCACTCCAGCTCTGCCCGCTGTCCCAGCCGCGCACTCACCCTGCCCGAGCTGTTCAGGGAGATCACCTCTGGTGCCACGGTAGCGTTGGTGCCCTCTGAGACCGGGCTCTCCAGTTCCGGCCGCGTGTCTGAAACGACGAGCGTGGGCGTTGGGGGTGGGGGTGGGGGGGGGGGTGTGAGAGTCAGTGCCCTGGGAATGCTGCCCCCACCCTCGTCTCCCCCCCCCCCCCCTCCATTCCATCGCCCCTCACCCTGCCCCCACTCTCACCAACAATCTCTCTCTCCCTCTCCCTGTCTATCTCGGCTCTGCGTCAATGCAACCTTTCCTCTCCCTATCCATCCCCCCAGTGACTCCTTTCCATCTATCTCTCTCTCTCTCTCACTATCTCTCCATCCCCTCCCTATAGCTCTCTCTCCTTCTCTCTCACTATCTCTCCATCCCCTTCCGAAAGCTCTTCTTCTCTCTCACTATCTCTCCATCCCCTTCCGAAAGCTCTTCTTCTCTCTCACTATCTCTCCATCCCCTCCCAACAGCTCTCTCTTCTTCTCTCTCACTATCTCTCCATCCCCTCCCAACAGCTCTCTCTTCTCTC
>NC_092788.1:29922907-29945407 GCF_047496795.1 Chiloscyllium punctatum
AGAGAGTGTCAGAGAGAGAGTTCGAGAGAGAGAAAGAGACAGAGAGTGAGTGTGAGAGTGAGAGACACAAGGAGTTGAGAGAGAGAGGTCGGGGGGGGGGGGGGGGGGAAGAGAGAGATGGTCAGAGAGAGAGAGAGAGAGAGTCAGAAAGTTTTGAGAGAGGGAAGGAGCTCCAGCCTTACCCTCAGCCAGGATGGACAGTGAAGTGAAGGTCTCCCCCTCCTGGCCCACCACCTGCCCCTTGCAGAGGTATTCTCCAAAGTCCTGTTCCTGGACAGGGTCAAAGTGGAGCAGGCTCTCGGGCCCATGGGAGACCAGGCTGAGCCTGTCCTGGTAGGCCGGGTGGATGTAGGGCCCATCGTCCAAGCTCTGGTCCATCTGAGCTACCGTGAGGTCACCATAGCGACTGGCCTCCCACCTCATGGTGTAGCGAGGCTCAGCAGAGTCTCCCAGCAACAAGATGTGGCAGTACAGGGTGGCAGCGTCACCAACTTTGGCCAAGGTGAACCCCGAGCCATTCAGGAACAGGATCTCCGGGTGGAACGAGGAATTGCTGTCTTCGGCCGTGATCAGGATGTCAAAAACCTGCACAAAATCTGCCAGACGGGCAGGGAGCAAGCAATCAGCACAGCCCGAGAGGCAGCTGCATTCATATAGCGTCGCCCCTCGCTCCGAACATGTCAGCTTCACTTCTCAACTGACCCTCCCACAGCGCCTACTCCCTCAGCACTGACCCTCCGACAGCGCCCGCTCCCTCAGCACTGACCCTCCCACAGCCCCCACTCCCTCAGCCCTGACCCTCCCACAGCCCCCACTCCCTCAGCACTGACCCTCCCACAGCCCCCACTCCCTCAGCACTGACCCTCCCACAGCCCCCACTCCCTCAGCCCTGACCCTCCCTCAGCCCCCACTCCCTCAGCACTGACTCTCCCACAGCCCCCACTCCCTCAGTACTGACCCTCCCACAGCCCCCACTCCCTCAGCACTGACCCTCCCACAGCCCCCACTCCCTCAGCCCTGACCCTCCCACAGCCCCCACTTCCCTCAGCACTGACCCTCCCACAGCCCCGACCCTCCCACAGCCCCCACTCCCTCAGCACTGACCCTCCCTCAGCCCCCGCTCCCTCAGCACTGACCCTCCCACAGCACCCACTCCCTCAGCACTGACCCTCCTACAGCGCCTACTCCCTCAGCACTGACCCTCCCCACAGCGCCCACTCCCTCAGAACTGACCCTCCCACAGCACCCACTCCCTCAGCACTGACCCTCCTACAGCGCCTACTCCCTCAGCGCTGACCCTACCACAGCGCCCACTCCCTCAGCACTGACCCTCCCACAGCACCCGCTCCCTCAGCACTGACCCTCCCACAGCGCCCGCTCCCTCAGCACTGACCCTCCCACAGCACTGACCCTCCCACAGCACCCACTCCCTCAGCACTGACCCTCCCACAGCCCCCGCTCCCTCAGCACTGACCCTCCCACAGCACCCACTCCCTCAGCACTGACCCTCCCACAGCCCCCGCTCCCTCAGCACTGACCCTCCCACAGCCCCCACTCCCTCAGCCCTGACCCTCCCACAGCACTGACCCTCCCACAGCACCCACTCCCTCAGCACTGACCCTCCCACAGCCCCCACTCCCTCAGCCCTGACCCTCCCACAGCCCCCACTCCCTCAGCACTGACCCTCCCACAGCCCCCGCTCCCTCAGCACTGACCCTCCCACAGCACCCACTCCCTCAGCACTGACCCTCCCACAGCCCCCACTCCCTCAGCACTGACCCTCCCACAGCCCCCACTCCCTCAGCACTGACCCTCCCACAGCACTGACCCTCCCACAGCACCCACTCCCTCAGCACTGACCCTCCCACAGCCCCCGCTCCCTCAGCACTGACCCTCCCACAGCACCCACTCCCTCAGTACTGACCCTCCCACAGCCCCCACTCCCTCAGCACTGACCCTCCCACAGCCCCCACTCCCTCAGCCCTGACCCTCCCACAGCCCCCACTCCCTCAGCACTGACCCTCCCACAGCCCCGACCCTCCCACAGCCCCCACTCCCTCAGCACTGACCCTCCCTCAGCCCCCGCTCCCTCAGCACTGACCCTCCCACAGCCCCCACTCCCTCAGCACTGACCCTCCTACAGCGCCTACTCCCTCAGCACTGACCCTCCCCACAGCGCCCACTCCCTCAGCACTGACCCTCCCACAGCACCCGCTCCCTCAGCACTGACCCTCCCACAGCGCCCGCTCCCTCAGCACTGACCCTCCCACAGCACTGACCCTCCCACAGCACCCACTCCCTCAGCACTGACCCTCCCACAGCCCCCACTCCCTCAGCACTGACCCTCCCACAGCACCCACTCCATCAGCACTGACCCTCCCACAGCACCCACTCCCTCAGCGCTGACCCTCCCACAGCACTGACCCTCCCACAGCGCCCCCTCCCACAGCACTGACCCTCCCACAGCCCCCACTCCCTCAGCACTGACCCTCCCACAGCCCCCACTCCCTCAGCACTGACCCTCCCACAGCACCCACTCCATCAGCACTGACCCTCCCACAGCACCCACTCCCTCAGCGCTGACCCTCCCACAGCACTGACCCTCCCACAGCCCCCGCTCCCTCAGCACTGACCCTCCCACAGCCCCTGCTCCGTCAGCACTGACCCTCCCACAGCACTGACCCTCCCTCAGCCCCCACTCCCTCAGCACTGACCCTCCCACAGCCCCCACTCCCTCAGCACTGACCCTCCCACAGTCCCCACTCCCTCAGCACTGACCCTCCCACAGCCCCCACTCCCTCAGCACTGACCCTTCCACAGCGCCCACTCCCTCAGCACTGACCCTCCCACAGCCCCCACTCCCTCAGCACTGACCCTTCCACAGCGCCCACTCCCTCAGCACTGACCCTCCCTCAGCACTGACCGTCCCACAGCGCCCACTCCCTCAGCACTGACCCTCCCTCAGCCCCCACTCCCTCAGCACTGACCCTCCCACAGCCCCCACTCCCTCAGCACTGACCCTCCCACAGTCCCCACTCCCTCAGCACTGACCCTCCCACAGCCCCCACTCCCTCAGCACTGACCCTCCCACAGCACTGACCCTCCCACTCCCTCAGCGCTGACCCTTAGGCATACCCATCTGAGAGCCGGCAAACTGCAGCACGGTAATAGCCAGCCAGGTACAGAGATACATCGCTGCAGACACTGACCGGCCCACCCTCACCCGTCACACGGCTCACCCTGCCCTCCGCCCGCGACCAGCTCTTGCAAGCTACCACCAGCTGCGGGCATCGATGCAGGAGGCAAGTTACGAGGGCTACACCGGAACCAACCCCCCCCCACCCTCAGCCGCCACATCGAGGGGCAATCGTCTGGGCGACCAGAGCTGGTCGTCACAACGTTACCCTGGAGATTGTGAAGTCACAATCAGGATCAACGTCACATGGATCTCAGGGTATTGTCACCCCTCACTCCCCCTTCCCGATTAAACCCCTCCGCCTGGAATATAACCCCTCCTTTCCCCTTTCCCGATTAAACCCCTCTGCCTGGAATATAACCCCTCGATTCCCCCTTCCTGATTAAACCCCTCAGCCTGGAATATAACCCCTCGTTTCCCCTTCCTGATTAAACCCCTCGTCCTGGAATATAACCCCTCGATTCCCCTTCCCGATTAAACCCCTCTGCCTGGAATATAACCCCTCGATTCCCCCTTCCTGATTAAACCCCTCAGCCTGGAATATAACCCCTCGATTCCCCCTTCCCGATTAAACCCCTCCGCCTGGAATATAACCCCTCGATTCCCCTTCCTGATTAAACCCCTCCACCTGGAATATAACCCCTCGATTCCCCCTTCCCGATTAAACCCCTCCACCTGGAATATAACCCCTCGATTCCCCTTCCCGATTAAACCCCTCAGTCTGGAATATAACCCCTCGATTCCCCCTTCCCGATTAAACCCCTCAGTCTGGAATATAACCCCTCACTCCCCCTTCCCGATTAAACCCCTCCGCCTGGAATATAACCCCTCCTTTCCCCTTTCCCGATTAAACCCCTCCACCTGGAATATAACCCCTCGATTCCCCTTCCCGATTAAACCCCTCAGCCTGGAATATAAACCCTCGATTCCCCCTTCCTGATTAAACACCTCAGCCTGGAATATAACCCCTCGATTCCCCCTTCCCGATTAAACCCCTCAGTCTGGAATATAACCCCTCACTCCCCCTTCCCGATTAAACCCCTCCGCCTGGAATATAACCCCTCCTTTCCCCTTTCCCGATTAAACCCCTCCACCTGGAATATAACCCCTCGATTCCCCTTCCCAATTAAACCCCTCAGCCTGGAATATAAACCCTCGATTCCCCCTTCCTGATTAAACCCCTCAGCCTGGAATATAACCCCTCGATTCCCCTTCCTGATTAAACCCCTCATCCTGGAATATAACCCCTCGATTCCCCTTCCTGATTAAACCCCTCGTCCTGGAATATAACCCCTCGATTCCCCTTCCCGATTAAACCCCTCTGCCTGGAATATAACCCCTCGATTCCCCCTTCCTGATTAAACCCCTCAGCCTGGAATATAACCCCTCGATTCCCCTTCCTGATTAAACCCCTCCGCCTGGAATATAACCCCTCGATTCCCCTTCCTGATTAAACCCCTCCGCCTGGAATATAACCCCTCGATTCCCCCTTCCCGATTAAACCCCTCCACCTGGAATATAACCCCTCGATTCCCACTTCCCGATTAAACCCCTCAGTCTGGAATATAACCCCTCACTCCCCCTTCCCGATTAAACCCCTCCGCCTGGAATATAACCCCTCGATTCCCCCTTCCCGATTAAACCCCTCCACCTGGAATATAACCCCTCGATTCCCCTTCCCGATTAAACCCCTCAGTCTGGAATATAACCCCTCGATTCCCCCTTCCCGATTAAACCCCTCCACCTGGAATATAACCCCTCGATTCCCCTTCCCGATTAAACCCCTCAGCCTGGAATATAAACCCTCGATTCCCCCTTCCTGATTAAACACCTCAGCCTGGAATATAACCCCTCGATTCCCCCTTCCCGATTAAACCCCTCAGTCTGGAATATAACCCCTCACTCCCCCTTCCCGATTAAACCCCTCCGCCTGGAATATAACCCCTCCTTTCCCCTTTCCCGATTAAACCCCTCCACCTGGAATATAACCCCTCGATTCCCCTTCCCGATTAAACCCCTCAGCCTGGAATATAAACCCTCGATTCCCCCTTCCTGATTAAACCCCTCAGCCTGGAATATAACCCCTCGATTCCCCTTCCTGATTAAACCCCTCATCCTGGAATATAACCCCTCGATTCCCCTTCCTGATTAAACCCCTCGTCCTGGAATATAACCCCTCGATTCCCCTTCCCGATTAAACCCCTCTGCCTGGAATATAACCCCTCGATTCCCCCTTCCTGATTAAACCCCTCAGCCTGGAATATAACCCCTCGATTCCCCTTCCTGATTAAACCCCTCCGCCTGGAATATAACCCCTCGATTCCCCTTCCTGATTAAACCCCTCCGCCTGGAATATAACCCCTCGATTCCCCCTTCCCGATTAAACCCCTCCACCTGGAATATAACCCCTCGATTCCCACTTCCCGATTAAACCCCTCAGTCTGGAATATAACCCCTCACTCCCCCTTCCCGATTAAACCCCTCCGCCTGGAATATAACCCCTCGATTCCCCCTTCCCGATTAAACCCCTCCACCTGGAATATAACCCCTCGATTCCCCTTCCCGATTAAACCCCTCAGTCTGGAATATAACCCCTCGATTCCCCCTTCCCGATTAAACCCCTCAGTCTGGAATATAACCCCTCACTCCCCCTTCCCGATTAAACCCCTCCGCCTGGAATATAACCCCTCCTTTCCCCTTTCCCGATTAAACCCCTCCACCTGGAATATAACCCCTCGATTCCCCTTCCCGATTAAACCCCTCAGCCTGGAATATAACCCCTCGATTCCCCTCCCCGATTAAACCCCTCAGCCTGGAATATAACCCCTCGATTCCCCCTTCCTGATTAAACCCCTCGGCCTGGAATATAACCCCTTGATTCCCCTTCCTAATTAAACCCCTCAGCCTGGAATATAAACCCTCGATTCCCCCTTCCTGATTAAACCCCTCAGCCTGGAATATAACCACTCGATTCCCCTTCCTGATTAAACCCCTCAGCCTGGAATATAACCCCTCGATTCCCCTTCCTGATTAAACCCCTCAGCCTGGAATATAACCCCTTGATTCCCCCTTCCTGATTAACCATCTCAGCCTGGAATATAACCCCTCGATCCCCCCTTCCTGATTAAACCCCTCAGCCTGGAATATAAACCCTCGATTCCCCCTTCCTGATTAAACCCCTCAGCCTGGAATATAACCCCTTGATTCCCCTTCCTCATTAAACCCCACAGCCTGGAATATAACCCCTCGATTCCCCTTCCTGATTAAACCCCTCGGCCTGAAATATAACCACTCGATTCCCCTTCCTGATTAAACCCTTTGGCCTGGAATATAACCCCTCGATTCCCCCTTCCTGGTTCAACCCCTCAGCCTGGAATATAACCCCTCGATTCCCCTTCCTGATTAAACCCCTCAGCCTGGAATATAACCCCTGGATTCCTGTTCCTGATTAAACCCCTCGGCCTGGAATATAACCCCTCGATTCACCTTCCTGATTAAACCCCTCAGCCTGGAATATAAACCCTCGATTCCCCCTTCCTGATTAAACCCCTCACCCTGGAATATAACCCCTCGATTCCCCTTCCTGATTAAACCTCTCAGCCTGGAATATAACCCCTCGATTCCCCTTCCTGATTAAACCCCTCGGCCTGGAATATAACCCCTCGATTCCCCTTCCTGATTAAACCTCTCAGCCTGGAATATAACCCCTCGATTCCCCTTCCTGATTAAACCTCTCAGCCTGGAATATAACCCCTCGATTCCCCTTCCTGATTAAACCCCTCGGCTTGGAATATAACCCCTCGATTCCCCCTTCCTGATTAAACCCCACAGCCTGGAATATAACCTCTCGATTCCCTCTCCTGATTAAATCTCTCAGCCTGGAATATAAACCCTCGATTCCCCCTTCCTGATTAAACCCCTCGGTCTGGAATATAACCCTTGGATTCCCGTTCCTGATTAAACCCCTCAGCCTGGAATATAACCCCTCACTCCCCTTTCCCGATTAAACCCCTCAGCCTGGAATATAACCCCTCGATTCCCCTTCCTGATTAAACCTCTCAGCCTGGAATATAACCCCTCGATTCCTCTTCCTGATTAAACCTCTCAGCCTGGAATATAACCCCTCGATTCCTCTTCCTGATTAAACCTCTCAGCCTGGAATATAAACCCTCGATTCCCCCTTCCTGATTAAACACCTCAGCCTGGAATATAACCCCTCGATTCCCCTTCCTGATTAAACCCCTCGGCCTGGAATATAACCCCTCGATTCCCCTTCCTGATTAAACCTCTCAGCCTGGAATATAACCCCTCGATTCCTCTTCCTGATTAAACCTCTCAGCCTGGAATATAACCCCTCGATTCCCCTTCCTGATTAAACCCCTCGGCCTGGAATATAACCCCTCGATTCCTCTTCCTGATTAAACCTCTCAGCCTGGAATATAACCCCTCGATTCCCCTTCCTGATTAAACCCCTCAGCCTGGAATATAACCCCTGGATTCCCGTTCCTGATTAAACCCCTCAGCCTGGAATATAACCCCTCGATTCCCTCTCCTGATTAAACCTCTCAGCCTGGAATATAACCCCTCGATTCCCCCTTCCTGATTAAACCCATCGGCCTGGAATATAACTCCTAGATTCCCCCTTCCTGATTAAACCCCTCGGCCTGGAATATAACCCCTGGATTCCCGTTCCTGATTAAACCCCTCGGCCTGGAATATAACCCCTCGAATTCCTTTCCTGATTAAACCCCTCAGCCTGGAATATAACCCCTCGATTCCCCTTCCTGATTAATCCCCTCAGCCTGGAATATAACCCCTCGATTCCCCTTCCTGATTAATCCCCTCAGCCTGGAATATAACCCTTCGATTCCCCTTCCTGATTAAACCCCTCAGCCTGGAATATAACCCCTCGACTCCCCCTTCCTGATTAAACCCCTCAGCCTGGAATATAACCCCTCGATTCCCCTTCCTGATTAAACTCCTCGGCCTGGAATATAACCCCTCGATTCCCCTTCCTGATGAAACCCTTCGACCTGGAATATAATCCCTCGATTCCCCCTTCCTGATTAAACCCCTCAGCCTGGAATATAACCCCTCGATTCCCCTTCCTGATTAAACCCCTCGGCCTGGAATATAACCCTTCGATTCCCCCTTCCTGATGAAACCCTTCGACCTGGAATATAATCCCTCGATTCCCCTTCCTGATGAAACCCTTCGACCTGGAATATAACCCCTCGATTCCCCTTCCTGGGGAATTTTGGATGGTTACCTCGGGTGAGTTCTCTGTCAATGTGGAACCATAAAGTTTCAGCCCGTTTGGTAAAGAATTCTGTCGCTGCTCCCCCCCCTCCACCCCCAGCCTCCCAATTCTCTCGGTGAAGGCTCTCTCCTTCATTTCAGAGGGATTTACCTTTCATCCTGAAATTCGGAACCCTGGTTTTCGTCCGCCCCTCTCGCTCCCAGTTTCAGGAACAGCTTTCCTGCATTTCCCCCACTCCATGTTGAGTCCTGTTAGGACTTTGTCGCTGTCTATCAGATGTTCAAGTACATTTTGGACCTCTTCCGATTCTTGAGCACTTTAATTCCGACAACCGCGGGAGAGCCGCAGAATGCCGTCAGAAGAGACACTCCCCGATGCATCGCTGATCGTTCCAAGTAAAGAGCAGTTTTGGATATTGTTTGGGTGTAACCGATACAAAGGATTCCGACATGACAAGACAGAACAGAAATCTCGATAACTATATGTGTTTTTCACTCTCCCAATAGCTGGAGACGGCTCCCGTCCTATCATAATATTAAAACCTGCACAGAAACTTGTCACTGTCCTGTTCTCACGGCCCAGCACGGTGGCTCAGTGGTTAGCAGCGCTGCCTCAGGGCCCCAGGTTCGACTCCCCCCCCCGTCCTCGGGCGAATGTCTGTGTGGAGTTTGCACATTCTCCCTGTGTCTGCGTGGGTTTCCTCCCTCAGTCCAAAGATGTACAGGTTAGGGTGGATTGGCCGTGCTAAATTGTCCCCGCAGTGCCCAGGGATGTGCAGGTTAGGGTGGGATTGGCCGTGCTAAATTGTCCCCATAGTGCCCAGGGATGTGCAGGTTAGGGTGGGATTGGCCGTGCTAAATTGTCCCCGTAGTGCCCAGGGATGTACAGGTTAGGGTGGACTGGCCATGCTAAATTGTCCCCGTAGTGCCCAGGGATGAGTAGGTTAGGGTGGATTGGCCGTGCTAAATTGTCCCCGTAGTGCCCAGGGATGTGCAGGTTAGGGTGGATTGACCGTGCTAAATAGTCCCGTAGTGTCGAGGGATGTGCAGGTTGGGGTGGATTGGCCGTGCTAAATTGTCCCCATAGTGCCCAGGGACGTGCAGGTTAGGGTGGATTGACCGTGCTAAATTGTCCCCGTAGTGCCCAGGGATGTGCGGGTTAGGGTGGATTGGCCGTGCTAAATTGTCCTGTAGTGCCCAGGGATGTACAGGTTAGGGTGGATTGGCCATGCTAAATGGTCCCCGTAGTGCCCAGGGATGGGCAGGTTAGGGTGGATTGGCCGTGCTAAATGGTCCCCGTAGTGCCCAGGGATGTACAGGTTAGGGTGGATTGGCCGTGCTAAATTGTCCTGTAGTGCCCAGGAATGTGCAGGTTAGGGTGGATTGGCTGTGCTAAGTTGTCCCATAGTGCCCTGGGATGTGCAGGTCAGGGTGGATTGGCCGTGCTAAATTGTCCCATAGTGCCCAGGGATGTATAGGTTAGGGTGGATTGGCCGTGCTAAATTGTCCCCGTAGTGCCCAGGCATGTGCAGGTTAGGGTGGACTGGCCTTGCTAAATTGTCTCGTAGTGCCCAGGGATGTGTAGGTTAGGGTGGATTGGCCATGCTAAATTGTCCCCGTAGTGCCCAGGGATGTGTAGGTTAGGGTGGATTGGCCGTGCTAAATTGTCCCCGTAGTGCCCAGGGATGTGTAGGTTAGGGTGGATTGGCCGTGCTAAATTGTCCCCGTAGTGCCCAGGCATGTGCAGGTTAGGCTGGATTGGCCATGCTAAATTGTCCCCGTAGTGCCCAGGGATGTGTAGGTTAGGGTGGATTGGCCGTGCTAAATTGTCCCCGTAGTGCCCAGGCATGTGCAGGTTAGGGTGGGATTGGCCGTGCTAAATTGTCCCATAGTGCCCAGGGATGTGCAGGTTAGGGTGGGATTGGCCGTGCTAAATTGTCCCGTAGTGCCCAGGGATGTGCAGGTTAGGGTGGATTGGCCGTGCTAAATTGTCCCGTAGTGCCCAGGGATGTGCAGGTTAGGGTGGGATTGGCCCTGCTAAATTGTCCCATAGTGCCCAGGGATGTACAGGTTAGGGTGGGATTGGCCGTGCTAAATTGTCCCCATAGTGCCCAGGGATGTGCAGGTTAGGGTGGGATTGGCCGTGCTAAATTGTCCCATAGTGCCCAGGGATGTACAGGTTAGGGTGGATTGGCCGTGCTAAATTGTCCCCGTAGTGCCCAGGGATGTACAGGTTAGGGTGGATTGGCCCGTGCTAAATTGTCCCCGTAGTGCCCAGGGATGTGCAGGTTAGGGTGGGATTGGCTGTGCTAAATTGTCCCCGTAGTGCCCAGGGATGTGCAGGTTAGGGTGGATTGGCCGTGCTAAATTGTCCCCGTAGTGCCCAGGGATGTGCAGGTTAGGGTGGATTGGCCGTGCTAAATTGTCCCCGTAGTGCCCAGGGATGTGCAGGTTAGGGTGGATTGGCCGTGCTAAATTGTCCCCGTAGTGCCCAGGGATGTGCAGGTTAGGGTGGATTGGCCGTGCTAAATGGCCCATCGTGTTCAGTTCATTAGCCAGAGGGTAGTGGGTCTGGGCGGGTTACTCTTCGGAGGGTCGGTGTGGACTTGTTGGGCCAAAGGGCCTGTTTCCATACTGTTGGCAATCTAATCAATCTCACGGAAAGGGGTCGATCATAGTTTTTTGTATCAGCGATGTGGTCTGTCTTCACAGACTCTTATGGACTGGTAAAGAAGTATCTGAATGACAACAGGATGTAGTTAATGGGATGTCAGATCAGGGCTAAAGAAATCCCACACCAGGTTATGGGTGAAGTGAGATTTTTTTTTTAACTGTGTACACCCTAGTCCAACACCAGTATTCTCCAAATCATGATCAGGGCTGACAGTGCAATTCCAAAGCAAGTATCTTCGCTCGGGACTGGGAGTGAGATACACACCTCTGTCTCCAGACGGCCTTGCTAGGTCAGGAACAGCCAGACCCTCGGCTGCCATCTCTGCCCGTTACTGGATGGGCACACATAGGAGAAGGTGAGGGCTGCAGATGCTGGAGATCAGAGCCGAGAGGGTAGTACTGGAAAAGCACTGCAGGTCAGGCAGCGTCCGAGGAGCAGGAGAATCGACGTTTCGGGCACAAGCCCTTCATCAGGAATGAGGCTTGTGGGTCAAAGTGTTTGGGGGGGGGGGGGGAAGGTAGCTGGGAAAGCAATAGGTGATGGAGAAGGTGATAGGTCAGAGGCGGGGGGAGTGATGCACAGGTCCAGAGGGCGGTGTCTCGTTTGAGGCTTGGGACTGGGATAATGTGGGGGGAGGGGGAATTGTGGACGCTGTTGAAATCCACATTGATCCCATGTAGTTGCAGGGTCCCAAGGCAGAATATGAGGTGTTCCTCCTCCAGGCGTTGAGTGGTAACGGTTTGGCGGTGGAGGAGATGTTGAAGGGTTTCAGCCATGGGGCGATGGGATTTGTGGGTGCAGGTGTCCCAGATGTTCACCGAAACGATCCACAAGAAGGCGTCTGTTCTCCCTGAGGTTGAGGAGACCACACCGGGGGGTGCGGTAGGTATTGGTGAACACATAGAGAACCATCCCAACAGTGGACCTTTAACCCTTGCGTTCCCACTGACTCTCAGCACAACGATCAGCCAGTGAAATGGAACGGTTTTTATTTTTCCGGGTTCAGAACCGTCATCACCGCTTCCCCGTTCCTCTCAAACCTCCGGTGAATAGAAATCCCGAGCCAATCCGGGCTCTCTCTCTCCGTCGGTCCCAGGAATCAGTCTTGCTCCCGAAGTGTGCGTCCTCAGGTACGGAGGTGCCAAAAACACTCCCACAATCCACTGGGAGGTGGTGTCATCCACCCCACCCCCAGGGCAGCGAGATGTTCCTGGGGAGTGTTACCAAACAAAGAGACCTTGGAGTGCAGGTTCCTAGCTCCTTGAAAGTGGAGTCGCAGGTCGATAGGATAGTGAAGGCAGCGTTTGGTATGCTCTCCTTTATTGGTCAGAGTATTGAGTACAGGAGTTGGGAGGTCATGTTGCGGCTGTACAGGACATTGGTTAGGCCACTGTTGGAATACTGCGCGCAATTCTGCTCTCCTTCCTATCGGAAGGATATTGAGACTTGAAAGGGTTCAGAAAAGATTTACAAGGATATTGGAGGGTTTGAGCTACAGGGAGAGGTTGGATAGACTTGGGGCTGTTTTCCCTGGAGCGTCGGAGGCTGAGGGGTGACCTTATAGAGGTTTATAAAACCATGAGGGGCATGGATAGGATAAATTAACAAGGTCCTTTCCCCCAGGGGTGGGGGAGGTCACGGCCACAGAAGATTGTGGGGGCCAGGTCACTGAGTATATTCAAGGTTAAAAATCACACAGCACCAGGTTATAGTCCAACAGGTTTATTTGGAAGCACTAGCTTTTGGAGCACTGCTCCTTCATCAGGTCGTCAAGTTGTGAAGGAGCTGCACTCCGAAAGCGAGTGCTTCCAAATGAACCTGTTGGACTATAACCGGGTGTTGTGTGACTTTTAACTTTGTCCACCCCAGTCCAACACTGGCACCTCCACCTCCTGAGTACATTTAAGATAGATAAGTTGCAGATTGTCAAGGGGAAATCAAGGGTTCGGGGAAGAAAGCGGGAGAATGGGGTTGAGACACCTATCAGCCATGATTGAATCGCGCAGCTGACTTGATGGGCTGAATGGCCTATTTTCTGCTCCAATCTCTTGTGGTTTTTCAGCTTTTCGAGCACCTTCTCCTTGGTGATAGCCACCGTGGTCATCTCTGCCCCCGATTCTCTTGAATATTTGCGATACTACTCATGTCTTACCACTGCGGAAATTGACATAAAGTTTTGAGAAGATTTGTAGCTTGTGTTGAGGTTTTGGACGTAGGCTTGCTCGCTGAGCTGAAAGGTTCATTTCCAGACGTTTCGTTACCTTACGAGGTAACGTCTTCAGTGGACCTCAGGCGAAGCAATGCTGAAAATTCCTGCTTTCTATTTATATGTTTGGGTTGGTGATGTCATTTCCTGTGGAGAAAAGTCACTTCTGGTTCCTTTTCTCAGGGGGTGGCAGATGGGGTCTAACTTGATGTGTTTGTTGATAGGGTATATAAAGTACTAGTTCAGTTCCTCTGCCATTTCTTTGTTCCCCTACTTCTCCAGCGCCATTTTCCAGCAGTCCAATGTCTCCTTTTGTCCATTATATATCTGAAGTAACTCCGACAATCTTTCCACATATTACCAGCTGGCTTACCTCCATACTTAATCTTCTCCCTCCTTGTTTTTTTTTTCTTCATTGTACTCTATTGGACTTTGTAAGTCTTCTGCTTGACAACGTCTGTATGATTGGTCCCCTAGAAGGATGGACGTTTCTTTTTGGAAGTGGGGGGGGTGGTGGGGGGTGCTGAATATTTGGGTCAGGTGTGTAGTATATGGTGAAAACGGACCTCAATCAGATGGGCCAATGGGCAGCAGTTTAATTTAGGTAAATGTGAAGGCTGCATTTCGGAAACGGGCAGGACTTATACACTTAATGGTAAGGTCCTGAGGGAGTGTTGCTGAACAAAGAGACCTTGGAGTGCAGGTTCATGGTTCCTTGAAAATGGAGTCTCAGGAAGACAGGGCAGTGAAGGCAGCGTTTGGTATGCTTGCCTTTATTGGTCAGGAGTACAGGAGGTTCTGTTGTGGCTGTATTGGGGAGGTCACTTTGGGAATATTGCATTCAATTCTGGTCTCCCTGCTACAGCAAGGATGTTGGGAAAGGGTTCAGGAAAGGATGTTGGAGGGTTTGAGCTACAGGGAGAGGCTTGATAGACTCGGGGCTGTTTTCCCTGGAGCATCGGACGCTGAGGGGCATGGGTAGGGTAAATAGATGAGGTCCTTTCCTTGGGGTGGGGGAGTCCAAAGCTAGAGGGGCGTAGGTTTAAGATGTGAGGTGGAAAGGGACCAGAGGGGCAACTTTTTCACACAGAGAGAGAGCAGCCAGAGGAAGTAGTGGAGGCTGGTACAATCGCAATGTTTAAAAGTCATGATTTGAAGATGCCGGTGTTGGACTGGGGTGTACAAAGTTAAAAATCACACAGCACCAGGTTATAGTCCAACAGGTTTATTTGGAAGCCTGCTCATCAACCACCTGATGAAGGAGCAGCGCTCCAAAAGCTAGTGCTTCCAATAAAACCTGGTGGACCATATCCAGGTGTTGTGTGATTTTTAACATTGAAAAGGCATCTGGATGGGAAATGGATAGGAAGGATTTAGTGGGAAATGGACCAAATGCTGGCAAATGGGATTGGATTAGTTTTGGATATCTGGAAGGGAACACGATTGGGAAGGGTTTGGAGGGATAGGGGCCAAGCGCAGGGAAATGGGACTGGATTAGTTTAGGATATCTGGATGGGGATATGGATGGGAAGAGTTTTGAAGGATCAGTGTTCAAAGTACCTATTCGAATGGCTCGGGGAATCCCTAATGGACTCAACCTCTCTTGGTTCATCCTAGAGATCAAGCTCTGATTGCGTCTGGAATATAAAACTCTTAGAGTCAGTTTTTATTTACCAATGGTATCAATGTTACACTTTAACATGGCTTGAGCTAAGGTTCTGAAACCATTAGCAGAGTACTGGCACCAGCTTTTACCCCTAAGAGCTCTCTAAGGCTACTCCCCCTATTTTTGCAAACAAACTGTCTTTATACAGAAATTGGTATTAAAATTACAAAGATAACACGTCCTTTATCAGCAATAAAATGGCAAAAGTTTGCAATGAAACTCATTGACAGGTCTGAGTACAGTTGACTAAATAAATTACATGCAGAAAATGCGAACCCTGATCAAGCCAGGCCAATTGCTTTGGACAGTTAACCTTCCCTTTTAACAGTACATCAGAATGAGAGACGAGTCTAAACTAGGTGGAAAAGCTCATGAGGTAACCTGCTCAGCTAACGTGCCCAGTACCATTGTCCTACAAAATGACTTCTTCCTCTAAAGTCATCCTAGATTCCCAAAACGCAAATTAAATTCATAACATTCATGGATCTTGAGCTCCAGGGAACGACACACAAACATTCAATCGGTGACAAGCAAGTGTACACTCAAATCAAACCACAAAGAGCTGCCCAAGTGCCGGTCAATGGGACCAGATTTGTTTAGGATATTTGGATGGGAAGGGTTGAGAGGGATCGGTGCCAAGTGCAGGTGTTTGGGACTAGATTTGTTTAGGAATTCTGGATAAGGTGGGAAAGGTTTAGAGGGATAGGGGCCAAGTGATGGTATATGGGACTAGATTAATTTAGGGGATATGGATGGGAAGGGTTTAAGTTGGATAGCGGCCAACTTCAGGTGTTTGGGACTGGATTAGTTTAGGATATCTGGATGGGAATATGAATAAAAAGGGTTTAGACGGATAGGGGCCAATTGCAGGTATGTAGAAGGGGCTAAGTGCTGGTACATGAGACTAGATTAGTTTAAGGAATATGGATGGGAATATGAATGGAAAGGGATTAGATGGATAGGGGTCAAATGGAAGTGTTTGGGACTGGATTAGTTGAAGATGTCTGGTTGGGGATATGGATGGGATGAGTTTAGAAGGACAGGGGACAATTGCAGGTACATGGGACTGGATTACTTTAGGGAATATGGATGGGAATATGGATGGAAAGGGATTAGATGGATAGGGGTCAAATGGAAGTGTTTGGGACTGGATTAGTTGAAGATGTCTGGTTGGGGATATGGATGGGATGTGTTTAGAAGGACAGGGGACAATTGTAGGTACATGGGACTGGATTACTTTAGGGAATATGGATGGAAAGGGATTAGATGGATAGGGGTCAAAAGGAAGTGTTTGGGACTGGATTAGTTGAAGATGTCTGGTTGGGGATATGGATGGGATGAGGTTAGAAGGACAGGGGACAATTGCAGGTACATGGGACTGGATTACTTTAGGGAATATGGATGGAAAGGGATTAGATGGATAGGGGTCAAATGGAAGTGTTTGGGACTGGATTAGTTGAAGATGTCTGGTTGGGGATATGGATGGGATGAGTTTAGAAGGACAGGGGACAATTGCAGGTACATGGGACTGGATACTTTAGGGAATATGAATGGAAAGGGATTAGATGGATAGGGGTCAAATGGAAGTGTTTGGGACTGGATTAGTTGAAGATGTCTGGTTGGGGATATGGATGGGATGAGTTTAGAAGGACAGGGGACAATTGCAGGTACATGGGACTGGATTACTTTAGGGAATATGGATGGGAATATGGATGGAAAGGGATTAGATGGATAGGGGTCAAATGGAAGTGTTTGGGACTGGATTAGTTGAAGATGTCTGGTTGGGGATATGGATGGGATGTGTTTAGAAGGACAGGGGACAATTGTAGGTACATGGGACTGGATTACTTTAGGGAATATGGATGGAAAGGGATTAGATGGATAGGGGTCAAAAGGAAGTGTTTGGGACTGGATTAGTTGAAGATGTCTGGTTGGGGATATGGATGGGATGAGGTTAGAAGGACAGGGGACAATTGCAGGTACATGGGACTGGATTACTTTAGGGAATATGGATGGAAAGGGATTAGATGGATAGGGGTCAAATGGAAGTGTTTGGGACTGGATTAGTTGAAGATGTCTGGTTGGGGATATGGATGGGATGAGTTTAGAAGGACAGGGGACAATTGCAGGTACATGGGACTGGATTACTTTAGGGAATATGAATGGAAAGGGATTAGATGGATAGGGGTCAAATGGAAGTGTTTGGGACTGGATTAGTTGAAGATGTCTGGTTGGGGATATGGATGGGATGAGTTTAGAAGGACAGGGGACAATTGCAGGTACATGGGACTGGATTACTTTAGGGAATATGGATGGGAATATGAATGGAAAGGGATTAGATGGATAGGGGTCAAAAGGAAGTGTTTGGGACTGGATTAGTTGAAGATGTCTGGTTGGGGATATGGATGGGATGAGTTTAGAAGGACAGGGGACAATTGCAGGTACATGGGACTGGATTACTTTAGGGAATATGGATGGAAAGGGATTAGATGGATAGGGGTCAAATGGAAGTGTTTGGGACTGGATTGGTTGAAGATGTCTGGTTGGGGATATGGATGGGATGAGTTTAGAAGGACAGGGGACAATTGCAGGTACATGGGACTGGATTACTTTAGGGAATATGAATGGAAAGGGATTAGATGGATAGGGGTCAAATGGAAGTGTTTGGGACTGGATTAGTTGAAGATGTCTGGTTGGGGATATGGATGGGATGAGTTTAGAAGGACAGGGGACAATTGCAGGTACATGGGACTGGATTACTTTAGGGAATATGGATGGAAAGGGATTAGATGGATAGGGGTCAAAAGGAAGTGTTTGGGACTGGATTAGTTGAAGATGTCTGGTTGGGGATATGGATGGGATGAGTTTAGAAGGACAGGGGACAATTGCAGGTACATGGGACTGGATTACTTTAGGGAATATGGATGGAAAGGGATTAGATGGATAGGGGTCAAAAGGAAGTGTTTGGGACTGGATTAGTTGAAGATGTCTGGTTGGGGATATGGATGGGTAGGGATCAGGTGCAGGTATATGGGACTATTTTAGTTTAGATGGGGATTTGGATGGGGATGGGAATGGTTGGAGCTGCCAGAGGAAGTGGCGGTTGGAATTTGAAAAGGGGCGGGCGCGTCCTCCCCTGCGCGAGGCGGGAAACCCGGCGCAGGCGCAGTGCGGCGGGCTGGGCGAGGGAAGAGGGGGCGTGGCCACTGGGGAGGGAGGGAGTGGGGCGGGTCCGACCGAAGGGGGTACGGCCTCGCCGCAGCGAGGGCGCAGGCGCGGTGCGGGCACGCGCGCGGATGCCTCGGGGCGTCCGAATACGGTTGAGCGCAGGCGCAGTGGGGGGGGGGGGGGTGGTGCGGCCCCGGCGCAGGCGCAGTGCGGGCTCAGGGTGGGGGAGGGGAGGCCTCGCCTGCGCGCGGCGGCTCCTCAGGCGCAGTCGCAGTCGCCCCTCCGCTGAAGATGGCCGCCTCCTGCCACCGCTCCTTCGACCCCGAGGACCACGAGCTGGACCGAGGCTTCCGCCTCACCGCCCTGTCCGACCTCAAGGGATGAGGCTGCAAGGTCCCGCAGGAGGTGCTGCTCAAACTCCTGCGGGCGCTGGGCCCGGAGCCGCGGGCCGACCCCGCCGCCGCTTCCTCCTCGGCCTCGTCCGGCGCCGCGGCCGGAGGCGGGGGAGGGGGGGGCGGCGACGAGGACAACAACCAGTTCCTGGGCACCGTCATGCCGCGGATCGGTGAGGTTTCCTCCTGTCCCCCCCCCCCACAGCGGCCGGGGGTCTGCAGGCCCGAGGCGAAGGAGGGGAGGGCGGGCGGGGCGATTGACCAATGGCCTTACAGCTGCTCAGCCGTTCCCCTTCCCATTGGTCCTGGCAGCTGTGACGGACAGCGGGGGCCGCCAATCGGATGAGGGGGAAGGCGGGTCCGACCGACGGTGACGCGAGGGGGGCCAGACGGACAGCGGGGCGGACCAATCGCGGGCGCGTTGGGCGGGTCGTACGCTTGTCGCTCATGACGGGCGGTAGGGCGAACCAATCGGATTGGGGCGCGCCATGCTCCCATCTCCATTGGACGCGGCTCGTTCGACGAACAGGCGAGCCGACCAATCAGGTCGAACCAGGAGGTGGGGGTTGTATTCCTATTGGGTGCCGCGAGCGTTTCGATCCCGCACGTTCGCGAACGGCTTGACCAATAGCCACCGGCGAATCGGTATTCCAACTTCCCATTGGTCGGCCCGTTCGCGAAGGGCGGGTGGGTGTGAACTCACACCTTTCTATTGGCCGCGGCCCTTTCGAAGGATTATTTCCCTCGTAGGCCAATGAAAGAAGTGTATTGATGTCCCGCCCCTTTGATGGATGGGCTCGCGAGCCAATGGCATCGTCCGCGTCGATGCCTATCCCTTATTGGCTGACCCACGCTGATGGACGTACTATTGGACCAATGGACGCGGTGTGTGGGGGTGGATCCACTTTCGGATTGGCTACCCCGTTCTGATTGACGTGAGGCTCAGCCAATGGGGGAACACTCTCTTGTTAGTGGGATATGTGGGGCCCAGTGTTGAGCCCTTAAAGGGGCAGTCCCAACTTCCATCGTCCCCTTAAAGTGGGGCATGAGGGGGTAAGGGGGAAGTAGGTGAGGGGGTCATCTTGCTCGCCGTGGGGTCTAGTCGAGCCCACCCTGGGTGGGAGGAGTGAGGTGCTTCCTGAACTATTCAACCCGGTGGGGCATCGCCTCACAGCCCTCCCGCTCCCTTGGCTCTACCTCAGCCCCGTTGTGGATGGGGATGGTGGGGTAGGGGGTCCTTCTTTCTCTTCCCAAAGTCTGCCACCACCTTCCCTTCCCTCCCTTCCTCTTTCCCCCACCCACCCCCAACCAGAGGACAGTCCAAAACCACGGTGGAGGGTGGGGTCTTGGCCGGGGTTGGGAACAGTTCCCTTCGGAGCAAGCTACAAGACCCCCAGGGGTGTTGTGGGGGTGGGGTGCACCCGCTGACCCGTCCACCGTGGAGGCGCGTGGACCCCATTGGCCTCTGTCATTGGAAACCCGAGGAGTCGGGGCGGGGGGGGGGTCACCTGGGTTCCTATCCCGCCCCGGGCCGGTGGTGGAGTTTGGATCCGGACACGAGTCTGGAATTCGGAGTCTCCGGGTGGCCGTGAGGCCCCTTGCCAATCGTTGGGTACACCCCGCCTGGTTGGTTCTCGGGAGGGATACCAACCGTCCTCACACGTGACTCCAGACCCACAGCGGCGTGTGGTTGACCCTCAGCGTCCCTCTGGGCAGTGAAGGGCAGGGCGATGAGTGCTGGGCCCAGTCAGCGACCCCCCTCATCCCGCCAACCCACGAATGAACACTGACAGACCACAAGACGTTCCCTCCCGCCCTGAGAGACTGAACAGTCTCCGCCATAGAAATGAAGTGGTGGATGCTGGAGAACTGAAACGTGAAATCCCTGAGCCGTACAGCACAGCAACAGACCCTTCGGTCCAACTTGGCTGTGCCGACCTGAGATCTTCATTTCCCCCCCACCCCCACCCTGTCTCATGTGCTCACAATCTCCCTTGCACTCAGAGTCACACAGCACAGAAACGGACCCATCGGTCCAACTCCTCTATGCTGACCTGATATCCTCAATTAATCTCGTCTCGTTTGCCCGTGTTTGGCACGTAAATATGACCCCTGTCCAGTTGCCTTTTAAATGTTGTCATTGTACCAGCCTCCCCCACTTCCTCTGGCAGCTCGTTCCACACACCCACCACCTTCTGGGGGAAGAAGTTGCCCCTTAGCTCCCTATCCCCCCCTCTCACCTTAAACCTACACCCCTCTAGTTGTGGGCTCCCCCACCCCAGGGGGGAAAAGACCTTGTCTATTTACCTTATCTATGCCCCCCCCCCCCCGTCATGATTTTATAAACCTCTATAGATGGCTTATTTTTAAGGTGTGAGGCAAAAGATTTAAAAAGGGGGCGAGCTATTTTACATAGTGGGTGTGGAGTGAACGTCCAGAGGATCTGGGTACAATGTTAATGTTTAATAGACATTTGGATAAGTCTGTGAATAGGAAAGAGATATGGGCCAGGGGGAGGGCAGGCCTGGGGATCGTTTAGTTTGTGACTGTGGTCGAAGGGTTTGATTCCATGCTGGATGACTCCACGGTAACGCTCCCCTCCCCATCCCCCAATTTAAACGCCAGGACTGGGCATTGGAGAAACGACATTCCGAAGGCCAAGAATGATTGGGATCTGCAGGGAGAGCCGAGAGAGGGGGGGGGGGGGGGGGCTTGAATTGAGATCGTCCGGAGAGTGGATCGGGTCTTGGGCTGAGCGGGTACATCTCTCTCTTTGTCTGTCACAGGGATTGGCATGGACTCGTGCGTGATCCCGCTGCGACATGGGGGTCTCTCCCTCGTGCAGACCACTGATTTCTTCTATCCCCTCGTGGATGACCCCTACATGATGGTAAGGTCCCCTCGGTGCAGTTCCTTTCACATGGCCGGATTGCCATTCCAGTTCCTCCGGGGTGGGGGGTGTTTCTATTGGGCGCTTGAGTGTAGGCCCAGAACAGCGCGCGCACTTTCTCTCTCTCTCTCTCTGTCTCTCTCTGTGTCTCTCTCTCCCTGTATCCCCGCCCTTTCTCCCACGTGTGTGTCTGTCTCTCTCTCTCGCCATCCCCCCCGCCCCCCAATATTGGCCCAGGGACAGGTCTTGGGTGGGGGGTGAGGGATATCTGTGCTGGAGCACCAGCCCCCTCTCCCACCGACTGTGGCCTGTTGACCCAGGGACAGATCCTGGGGTGATCACTGCGATCTCTGGCGGTCCCCGCTGCTTGCTTCTCTCTGCCTGTGCCTCGGTCCGCGTGTCTGTCTCTCTCTCGAAGTCAGTCACTCAGTCTTTCTCTCACTCTCCCGTCTCCAGGGGCGTATAGCCTGTGCCAATGTACTCAGCGACCTGTATGCCATGGGCATTACCGAGTGTGACAACATGTTGATGCTGCTGAGTGTGAGTCAGAGAATGACTGAGAAGGTACGTCTCCACAGCTCCACCCACACACACATCACGGAGGGAGGGAGGGGGCAACGGAGGGGGGGGGGGGATGTGAGTAGGACACGGGGCTGGTATCTCGCTCTGTCTGACCCCCCTGTTTCCCACAGGAACGTGACAAGGTGGTCCCACTGATGATCCGGGGATTTAAGGACGCTGCGGAGGAAGGTGGGACCTCTGTGACTGGGGGACAGACGGTGGTGAACCCCTGGATCATCATTGGTGGGGTCGCTACTGTGGTCTGCCAACCCAACGAGTTCATCATGTGAGTGACCCGGCGTGGGGGGAGAGGGTTCTGGCCAGATCCAGCCCCCTCCTTTCTCCCTCACACACTCTCTCTCTCTGTCGGTCTGTCTCTCTCTCTCTCTCTCTCTCTCTCTGTCGGTCTGTCTCTCTCTCTCTCTCTCTCTCTCTGTCGGTCTGTCTCTCTGTCGGTCTGTCTCTCTCTCTCGGTCGGTCTGTCTCTC
>NC_092788.1:31774884-31877384 GCF_047496795.1 Chiloscyllium punctatum
CACTCTCCCTCTCTCACACACACACACTCTCCCTCTCTCACACACACACACACTCTGTCCCTCACATGCACACACACTCTCTCCCTCTCTCTCCCACACACACACGCTCTCCCCCTCTCTCTCCCACACACACACTCTCCCTCTCTCACACACACACACTCTCCCTCTCTCACACACACACACACTCTGTCCCTCACATGCACACACACACTCTCCCTCTCTCTCCCACACACACACGCTTTCCCCCTCTCTCTCCCACACACACGCTCTCCCTCTCTCAAACACACACACACGCTCTCCCTCACTCACACACACACTCCCTCCCTCTCTCTCACACGCACGCACACTCTCTCTCACTCAAACACACACACTCTCCTCTCTCACACACACACACTCTCTCCCTCTCAAACACGCACATACTCTCTCCCTCACACTCACCCTCTTCGTCTCTCTCTCACACACTCTCTCCCTAACTCACACACAGACACTCTTTCCTCTCTCACACACACATACTCTCTCCCTCTCTCTCTCCCTCACTCACACACTCTCTATCTCTCACACACACACACGCTCTCCCTCACTCACATACACACACTCACTTCCTCTCTCTCACACACACACACTCGCTCTCTACCTCTCTCTCTCACATGCACACTCTCTCCCGCTCTCTCTCACACGCCCACACACTCTCTCTCTCACTCAAACACACACACTCTCCTCTCTCACACACACACACTCTCTCCCTCTCTCGCACACACACACTCTCTCCCGCTCTCTCACACGCCCACACACTCTCTCTCTCACTCAAACACACACACTCGCTCCCTCACTCACACACACTCTCTCCCTCTCTCGCACACACACACTCTCTCCCTCTCTCTCTCACATACACACACACTCTTCCTCACTCACACGCACATACTCTCTCCCTCACACTCACCCTCTCCCTGTCTCTCCCACACGCACACGCTCTCCCTCTCTATCACACACAAACACACTCACCCTCTCTCACACACACATACACACTCTCTCCCTCTCTCACACGCACACACTCTTTCTCCTCTACCTCTCACACACACACTCTCTCCCTCACTCACACACACACACTCGCTCCCAAACACATACACTCTCTCCCTCTCTCTCTCTCTTACACACACACTCTCTCTCTCTCCCTCACTCACACACTCTCTCTCACTCACACACAAACACACAGTCTCCCTCTCCCACTCTCACACACGCACACTCTCCCTCTCTCTCACACACGCACACACTCTTTCCCTCTCTCACACACACACTCTCTCCCTCTCTCACACACACTCTCTCCCTCTCTCACACACACACTCTCTTTCACTCTCTCACACACACACTCTCTCCCTCTCTCACACACACACTCTCTCTCTCTCTCACACACACATACTCTCTCCCTCTCTCTCCCTCACTCACACACTCTCTCTGACTCACTCACTCACACACTCTCTCCCTCTCTCACACACACACTCTCTCCCTCTCTTACACACACACACTCTCTCTCTCTCCCACTCTCACACACACACGCTCTCCCTCTCTCACACACATACACACTCTCTCCCTCTCTCACACACACACTCTCTTCCTCTCTTACACACATACTCTCTCCCTCTCTCTCTCCCTCACTCACACACTCTCTCTCTCAGACACACACACTCTCTCCCGCTCTCTCTCATACGCACACTCTCTCTCCCTGTCTCTCACACACACACTCTCTCCCACTCTCACACACACACTCTCTCCCTCTACCTCTCACACACACTCTCTCCCTCTCTCACACACACACTCTCTCTCACTCTCTCACACACACACTCTCTCCCTCTCTCACACACACACTCTCTCCCTCTCTCACACACACACTCTCTCCCTCTCTCTCTCTCTCTCTCACTCACACACTCTCTCTGACTCACTCACACACACACTCTCTCCCTCTCTTACACACACACACTCTCTCTCTCTCTCTCCCTCACTCACACACTCTCTCCCACTCTCACACACACACGCTCTCCCTCTCTCACACACACACTCTCTCCCTCTCTTACACACATACTCTCTCCCTCTCTCTCTCCCTCACTCACACACTCTCTCTCACTCACACACACACACTCTCCCTCTCTCACGTATACACACTCTCTCCCTCACTCACACACGCACACTCTCTCTCACATGCACACACACTCTATCCCTCTCTCTCTCTCTCACACACATACTCTCTCCCTCTCTCTCTCTCACACACATATTCTCTCCCTCTCTCTCTCCCTCTCCCTCTCTCTCTCCCTCTCCCTCACTCACACACACACACCGTCTCTCTCTTCCACTCTCACACACACACACACTCTCTCCCTCTCTCTCTCACATAGACACACTCTCTCCCTCTCTCACATAGACCCACTCTCTCCCTCTATCTCTCTCACACACACTCTCTCCCTCACTTGCACATACACTCTCTCCCTCTCTCTCACTCACTCACACACTCCCTCTCCCACACACACACACACTGTCTCCCTCTCCCACTCTCACACACACACACCCTCTCGCTCTCTCTCAAACGTACACACACTCTCTCCCTCTCTCACACGTACACACACTCTCCCTCTCTCTCTCACACACACACACTCTCTCCCTTACTTACGCACATACACTCTCTCTCACACACACATACACACTCACACACACACACACACTCCCTCCCTCTCTCTCTCATACGCACACACACTCTCTCCCTCTCTCACACATACATACACTCTCCCTCTCTCTCTCACACGTACACACACTCTCCCTCTCTCTCACACACACACACTCTCCCTCTCTCTCTCATACGCACACACACTCTCCCTCTCTCGCACACACACACACTCTCTCCCTCTCTCTCTCACACGTACACACACTCTCTCCCTCTCTCCCTCTCTCACACGTACACACACTCTCTCCCTCTCTCTCCCACACACACATGCTCTCTCTCTCACACGCACACACTCTATCCCCCTCTCTCTCACACACACACACTCTCTCCCTCTCTCTTTCTCTCACACACATACTCTCTCCCTCTCTCTCTCCCTCACTCACACACTCTCACTCACACACACACACTGTCTCCCTCTCCCACTCTCTCACACACACTCTCCCTCACTCACACGCACACTCTCCCTCTCTCACACACACTTTCTCCCCCTCTCTCTCCCACACACACACGCTCTCCCTCACTCACACACACACACTCTTTCCCTCTCTCACACACACGCTCTCCCTCACTCACACACACACACTCTTTCCCTCTCTCACACACACTTTCTCCCCCTCTCTCTCCCACACACACACTCTCTCCCTCACTCACACACACACATACTCTCACCTGCTCTCTCTCACACGCACATGCACTCTCTCTCTCACTCAAACACACACACACCCCTCTCTCTCTCCCTCACTCACACGCACATACTCTTTCCCTCACACTCACCCTCTCCCTCTCTCTCTCCCACACACTCTCTCTCCCTCTCCCACATACACACTCTCTTCCTCTCTCCCTCACTCACACACACACACACACACACACACACTCTCTCCCTCTCTCACACACACTCTCACACACACTCTCTCCCTCACTTACACACACACTCTCTCCCTCTCTCTCTCACACGCACACACTCTCTCTCCCTCACTCACACACACACGCTCTCCCTCTCTCTCACACTCACACACGCTCTCCCTCACACACACACTCACTCCCTCTCTCTCTCCCTCACACACACACTCTCTCCCGCTCTCTCTCACACGCACACACACTCTCTCCCTCACTCTCTCACACGCACACACACTCTCTCCCTCACTCACACACACACTCTCTCCCTCTCTCTCTCAAACACACACACTCTCTGTCTCTCTCTCTCCCTCACTCACACACTCTCTATCACTCACACACACACACTGTCTCCCTCTCCCACTCTCACACACACACACACCCTCTCGCTCTCTCTCTGTCGCACGCACACACTCTCTCCCTCTCTCTCTCTCTTACACACATACTCTCTCCCTCTCTCTCTCTCCCTCACTCACACACTCTCTCTCACTCACACGCACACACTGTCTCCCTCTCCCACTCTCACACACACACACACCCTCTCGCTCTCTCTCTCTCTCACACGCACACACTCTCTCCATCTCTCACACGCGCACACTCTCTCTCACTCACTCACAAACACACACTCTTTCCCGCTCTCTCTCTCTCACACAAATACTCTCTCCCTCTCTCACACACACACACACACTCTCTCACTCACACACACACATACTCTCTCCCTCTCGCTCTCACACACACACACACACACTCTCTCCCTCTCTCTCTCACACGTACACACACTCTCTCCCTCTCTCACACGTACACACACTGTCTCCCTCTCCCACTCTCACACACACACACACCCTCTCGCTCTCTCTCTGTCGCACGCACACACTCTCTCCCTCTCTCTCTCTCTTACACACATACTCTCTCCCTCTCTCTCTCTCCCTCACTCACACACTCTCTCTCACTCACACGCACACACTGTCTCCCTCTCCCACTCTCACACACACACACACCCTCTCGCTCTCTCTCTCTCTCACACGCACACACTCTCTCCATCTCTCACACGCGCACACTCTCTCTCACTCACTCACAAACACACACTCTCTCCCGCTCTCTCTCTCTCACACAAATACTCTCTCCCTCTCTCACACACACACACACTCTCTCCCTCTCTCACACACACACTCTCTCCCTCTCTCACACACACACTCTCTCTCCCTCTATCTCTCACACAAAAACTCTCTCCCTCACTCACACAGACACACTCTCTCCCTCACTTGCACACACACTCTCTCCCTCTCTCTCTCAAACACACACACTCTCTCCCTGTCTCTCTCTCTCACACACACTCTCTCCCTCTCTCTCTCTCCCTCACTCACTCACACACTCTCTCTCACTCACACACACACACTGTCTCCCTCTCCCACTCTCATACACACACACCCTCTCGCTCTCTCTCTCACACGCACACACTCTCTCCATCTCTCTCTCACATGCACACACTCTCTCTCACTCACTCACAAACACACACTCTCTCCCGCTCTCTCTCTCACACACATACTCTCTCCCTCTCTCTCTCTCCCTCACTCACACACTCTCTCTCACTAACACACACACACACTGTCTCCCTCTCCCACTCTCATACACACACACCCTCTCGCTCTCTCTCTCACACGCACACACTCTCTCCATCTCTCTCTCACATGCACACACTCTCTCTCACTCACTCACAAACACACACTCTCTCCCGCTCTCTCTCTCACACACATACTCTCTCCCTCTCTCTCACACACACATATACACTCTCTCACTCACACACAAACATACTCTCTCCCTCTCTCTCTCACACACACACACTCTCCCTCTTTCTCTCTCAAGCGTGCACACACTCTCTCCCTCTCCCTCTCCCACTCTCACACACACAGTCTCCCTCACTCAGACGCACACTCTCCCTCTCTCTCACACACACACTCTTTCCCTCTCTCACACACACACTTTCTCCCCCTCTCTCTCCCACACACACACGCTCTCCCTCACTCTCACACACTCACTCACTCTCTCCCTCTCGCTCACGTGCACACACTCTCTCCTGCTCTCTCTCACACACACACACTCTCTCCCTCTCTCACACGTACACACACTCTCTCTCTCTCTCTCACACACACACACTCTCTCCCTCACTTACGCACATACACTCTCTCTCACACACACATACACACTCTCTCACACACTCGCTCTCTCCCGCTCTCTCTCACACGCACACACACTCCCTCTCTCACTCAAACACACACACTCTCTCTCTCCCTCACACACACACAGACACTCTCTCTCCCTCACTCACACGCGCATTCTCTCTCCCTCACACTCACCCTCTCCTTCTCTCTCTCACATGCACACACTCTCTCCCTCTCTCTCCCACAGACTCTCTCTCCCTCTCTCTCCCACACACACACACTCTCTCCCATTCTCTCTCTCTCCCTCACTCACACACTCTCTCTCTCCCTCACTCACACACTCTCTCTCACTCGCTCACACACACACGCTCTCCCTCACTCATACACACACACTCACTCCCTCTCTCTCTCACACACACACACTCACTCTCTCCCTCTCTCTCCCTCACTCACACACACACTCTCTCCCACTCTCTCTCTCTCCCTCACTCACACACTCTCTCTCCCTCTCTCACACACACATGCTCTCACTCTCTCTCACACACACACACACTCTACCTCTCTCACACACATATACACACTCTCTCCCGCTCCCACACACACACACTCTCTCCCTCTCTCTCCCACACACTCTCTCTCCCTCACTCACACACACACTCTCTCCCTCACTCTCTCTCCCTCACTCACACTCTCTCTCTCTCCCACACACACACTCTCTCCCACTCTCACACACACACTCTCTCTCTCTCACGCACACACACTCTCTCCCTCTCTCACATAGACACACTCTCTCCCTCTCTCACATAGACCCACTCTCTCCCTCTATCTCTCTCACACACACTCTCTCCCTCACTTGCACATACACTCTCTCCCTCTCTCTCACTCACTCACACACTCCCTCTCCCACACACACACACTGTCTCCCTCTCCCACTCTCACACACACACCCTCTCGCTCTCTCTCAAACGTACACACACTCTCTCCCTCTCTCACACACACACACTCTCTCCCTCACTTACGCACATACACTCTCTCTCACACACACATACACACTCTCTCACACACTCGCTCTCTCCCGCTCTCTCTCACACGTACACACACTCTCCCTCGCTCTCTCTCACACACACACACTCTCTCCCTCACTCACACACACACACACATTCTGTCCCTCAATCACACACACACACTCTCTCCCTCTCTCTCTCACATACACACTCTCCCTCACTCACACACACACACTCTCTCCCTCTCTCTCTCACATACACACTCTCCCTCACTCACACGCACATACTCTCTCCCTCACACTCACCCTCTCCCTCCCTCTCTCTCCCACACACACTCTCTCTCCCTCTCTCTCCCAAACACACACGCTCTCCCTCTCTATCACACACACACTCTCTCCCTCACTCGCACACACACTCTCTCCCTCTTTCTCTCTCACACGCACACATACTCTCTCCCTCTCTCTCTCCCTCACTCACACACTGTCTCCCTCTCCCACTCTCACACACAAACTCTCCCTCATTCACACACACACACTCTCCCTCTCTCACACGCACACATACTCTCTCCCTCTCTCACATACACACACTCTCTCCCTCACTCGCACACACACTCTCTCCCTCTCTCTCTCACACGCACACACACTCTCTCCCTCTCTCTCAAACACATACACTCTCTCCCTCTCTCTCTCTCACACACACACACACACTCCCTCCCTCTCTCTCTCACACACACACTCTCTCTCTCTCTCACACACACACACTCTCTCTCTCTCACACACACACACTCTCTCTCACACACACACACACTCTCTCTCTCACACACATACTCTCTCCCTCTCTCTCCCTCATTCACACACTGTCTCTCACTCACACACACACACTGTCTCCCTCTCCCACTCTCACACACAAACTCTCCCTCACTCACACGCACACACTCTCCCTCTCACACACACACACACACACACACACACACACACTCCCTCCCTCTCTGACACATACACACACACACACACACACTCCCTCCCTCTCTCACACACATACACTCGCTCCCTCCCTCTCTCACACACACACGCTCTCTCCCTCACTCACACACACACACTCTCTCCCTCTCTCTCTCTCTCTCCCTCACTCACACACTCGCTCTCACTCACACACACACTGTCTCCTTCTCCCACTCTCTCACACACACACCCTCTTGCTCTCTCTCTCACACACACACCCTCTTGCTCTCTCTCTCACACACACACACACTCTCTCCCTTTCTCTCTCATACGCACACACTCTCTCTCACTCACTCACAAACACACACTCTCCCTCTCTCTCTCAACACACATACTCTCTCCCTCTCTCTCTCACACACACATACTCTCTCCCTCTCTCTCGACACACACACTCTCTCCCTCTCTCTCTCACACGTACACACACTCTCTCCCTCTCTCACACGTACACACACTCTCCCTCTCTCTCTCTCTCTCACACATACACACACGCTCTCCCTCTCTCTCTCTCTCTCACACGCACACTCTCTCCCTTTCTCTCTCACACGCACACACTCTCTCTCACTCACTCACAAACACACACTCTCCCGCTCTCTCTCAACACACATACTCTCTCCCTCTCACTCACACACACACATACTCTCTCCCTCTCTCTCGACACACACACACACTCTCTCCCTCTCTCTCTCACACGTACACACACTCTCTCCCTCTCTCACACGTACACACACTCTCTCCCTCTCTCACACGTACACACACTCTCCCTCTCTCTCATCTCACACGTACACACACACTCTTCCTCTCTCTCTCTCTCTCTCTCACACGCACACTCTCTCTCTCACTCAAACACTCACACTCTCTCCCTCACTCAAACACTCACACTCTCTCCCTCACTCACACACACACTCTCTCCCTCACTCACACACACACTCTCTCCCTCACTCACACACACACTCTCTCCCTCACTCAAACACTCACACTCTCTCCCTCACTCACACACTCACACTCTCTCCCTCACTCAAACACTCACACTCTCTCCCTCACTCAAACACTCACACTCTCTCCCTCACTCACACACACACTCTCTCCCTCACTCACACACACACTCTCTCCCTCACTCACACACACACTCTCTCCCTCACTCACACACACTCTCTCTCCCTCACTCACACACTCACACTCTCTCCCTCACTCACACACACACTCTCTCCCACTCTATCTTACACACACACACACACACACTCTCTCCCCCTCTCACACACACACACACACACTCTCTCTGTCACACATACAAATTCTGTCACACAAACACACTCTCTCCCTCTCTCTCTCACACACATACTCTCTCCTTCAGACACACCCTCTCCCTCTCTCCCTCACTCACACACACTCTCTCCCACTCTCCCTCACACGCCCACACTCTCTCTCTCACTCACACACACACACACTCTCCCCCTCACACGCACACACTCTCTCCCACTCTCTCTCTCTCCCACACACACTCTCTCTCTCACACACACACTCTCTCTCCCTCTCCCACACTCTCTCTCTCTCACACACACACACTCTCTCTCCCTCTCCCACACACTCTCTCTCTCTTTCCCACACACACTCTCTCTCTCTCCCACACTCTCTCTCTCCCTCTCCCACACACACTCTCTCTCTCTCTCTCTCCCACACACATTCTCTCCCTCTCCCACACACACTCTCTCTCTCTCTCCCACACACACTCTCTCTCTCTCTCCCACACACACTCTCTCTCTCACACACACTCTCTCTCTCCCTCTCCCACATACACTCTCTCTCTCACACACACTCTCTCTCTCTCTCCCACACACACTCTCTCTCCCACACACACTCTCTCTCTCTCTCCCACACACACTCTCTCTCCCACACACACACTCTCTCTCTCTCCCACACACACTCTCTCTCTCACACACACTCTCTCTCTCCCTCTCCCACATACACTCTCTCTCTCTCTCCCACAGACATGTTTCGTTTATGGGCTGAATGTACATTTGCAGACAGCTTCAATGTTGTTCAATAAGCTCACAATCTATAGGCAGTCAGTCCCTGTGACATTTTATAAAATCCCAACTTCGGAAACAGAACCAGTCTGACTCAGGGTCACAGGCAGACGCCAACCTCACACCTTAAAGGCATTGTCTGGGCTGAGATGTCTCTTTTTTTTTCTCAAATCTTAAGGTGTCTCGGGAACGTGACTTGAAAGATGTTCTGGGGGTTTCCATATTCAGGAATCGCAACTCGTTCTGAAAGATGAAAGACTTACCAACCACCTCGGTTTGGTCATTGTATTGCATCAGTTGTATGACGGTATGATCTTGAGGTATAAACTCTTTGTCCTATGATCCTGCCTCACTACGACCTGATGAAGGAGCGGTGCTTCGAAAGCTAGTGCTTCCAGATAAACCTGTTGGATGCAACCTGGCGCTTTTGACTTGAAGCCATTGGGATACATGCAGCACTGGCTATGACCAGCTGGGGGCAGTGTTACCCGACAAATTGGCGTCCAAACCCAGGCCATGAGCCTCTTTGATCCTGCACTCCAACCCCTCCCTGGCATTGACCAAGCTCTGGATGTTTCTCCCCATCATTGCTGAACCATCTCGGCCTCACTCCCCCCACCACCCCCCCCCTCCCCCCGACCAACCCTGGACACAGGACCTCCCTGCCCCCCGCCTCCCAGTCTCCCCCGTTCGCCCTCTCGTCCTGAGCTGCCGATTTCTGAGCATCGCCTCCCGCCTCATCGCGCGCTCTCCTCAGAAGAGAAAAGAAAAAAAAAGAGAGTGTGCGAATCCCGTTTCCCACCCCCGTTCCCAAACGCCGCTCCCTTAGGAAGGCCCCCTTCGCTTTAAACTGTCTTTCCCAGGGTCAGCCTACCCTGGGATCACTACAGTTCACTTATGGACATGAACCGGCCAGATGAAGGGAACATAGGGCATCCTGGCTCAGTCTGCAGGAGACACAGAGATGGCTGGAGGGACAGTAGGCGTTGAGGAGGGGGAAGGCTGCAGAAGGGTTTGGACGGGTTAGGAGAGGAAGTGGCAGCTTGGAGCACAGCCTGGGAAAGAGCGAGGTCACGCGCTTTGGTCGGGAAGAGCAGAGGCCGGGGCTGCTTTCGAAACGGGGAGAGGATTCCGAAGCCTGAAGCGCGGAGAGACTTGGGAGCTCTGGCCCAGGATTGTCTCAAAACCAAACCCTCAGGTTGAGTCAGCAGGTTAGGACGCGGCCGCGGCGTTTATTCAGAGAGGACTTGCATCCAAAAGCAGGGATGTAATTCCGAAGCTCCGTAACGGCTCCGGTCAGACCACGTTCGGAGTATTGCGCCCGGTTTTTGGGCCGGAATGTCTCCGGAAGGATGGGCTGGCCCCTGGAGGGGGTTCAGAGGTGATCGCGAGAATGGGCCCCGGAATGAGCAGCTTAACCCATGAGGGCAGGTTTGAGGACTCTGGGTTTATACTCGGTGGGGTTTAGAAGGAACGGGGGTGGGGGGGGATCTAATTGATTCGTAGAGAGCGGCCTGGGCAGAGTGGATGATGGGAAGGGAGGAGAGACGAGGAGCCAAGGGCACAGCCTTAGAGGAAAGGGAAGACCCGTTAGAACAGAGATAAGGGGGTCAGGTCATTGAGTCTATCGAGATTCGATTAGATTAGATACCCTACAGAGTGGAAACAGGCCCTTCGGCCCAACCAGTCCACACCGGCCCTCCCAAGAGTAACCCAGCCAGACCCATTTCCCTCTGACAAATGCACTTAACACTATGGGACAATTTAGCACGGCCAATCCACCCTAACCTGCACATCCCTGGGCACTACGGGACAATTTAGCACGGGCCAATCCACCCTAACCTGCACATCCCTGGGCACTACGGGGACAATTTAGCACCGCCAATCCCACCCTAACCTGCACATCCCTGGACACTTTAGGAATTCGATGATAACGAGGCCCGGTTGCCAGATACACACAGGAATGTTGAACAGCGAGGAAGCGGGGGCATTGTCAGGGCCTGCCTGTGAAGTCCTGTGCGGAGTTATTCCTGTCTGACTCCCTCTGCATGCCGACGGTCAGCCTGAGGCCTGTGTCGTATTGGCCGATCTGAAGCCTGGATCGTATCCGGGCCTGTCCGCGGTCGGGCGCACAGACTGCTTCAGTGTCCGAGGCCGGATGTTGTCCGATTGTCCTCGTTATTCCCCTGGAACCAGTCGCGGTCGGGCGGTTACCTTGTCTGGCTGAGACAGTGGTTAGCCCCCCCCCCCCCCCCCCCCCCCCGTCGCACCCCCCTCCCCGTCCCCGTCATTCCCACACAGGGCCGCGTGTGCCACCACGACACGCCGAAGGGCCCTTACCAGTTTGAAAACCCTGAGGGGTTTCAGGGAACACGGGGAGGAGATTCGCTTCGGTCCCACATCAGACATGAGCTCTTAAAACAGCAGGTTAGAGGGGCTGAATGGCCTCCTGTTCCTGTGTAACAGGCTGGAGGAGGAGGGGCTGAATGGCCTCCTGTTCCTGTGTAACAGGCTGGAGGATGAGGGGCTGAATGGCTTCCTGTTCCTGTGTAACAGGCTGGAGGAGGGAGGGGGCTGAAGCTGACCTGCCTCCTGCTATCCCTGCTGTTGAGGGGCTGAATGGCTTCCAGCTACTGCTGTAGAACAGTGGAGGGGCTGAATGGCCTCCATTTTCTGTGTAACAGGCTGGAGGAGGGGCTGAATGGCCTTCTGTTCCTGTGTAACAGGCTGGAGGAGGAGGGGGCTGAATGGCCTCCTGTTCCTGTGTAACAGGCTGGAGGAGGAGGGGCTGAATGGCCTCCTGTTCCTGTGTAACAGGCTGGAGGAGGAGAGGCTGAATGGCCTCCTGACCAGTCTCCTGCTATCCCCACTGTTGAAGAGGCCAAATGCAGTTAGGTGCAGAGGGATGGGGGAGAGCTCCCTGATCATCTGGTTGGGAGAGGGGCTGAATGGCCTCACTGCTTGAGGACCCGCATCCACCCTTCATCATTTCCCATCACTACAGAGAGACAGAGAGAGAGAGAGAGAGACACAGAGAGAGAGAGAGAGAGAGACAGAGAGAGAGAGAGAGACAGAGAGAGAGAGAGACAGAGAGAGAGAGAGAGAGAGAGAGACAGACAGAGAGAGAGAGAGAGAGAGACAGAGAGAGAGAGAGACAGAGAGAGAGAGAGAGAGAGAGAGACAGACAGAGAGAGAGAGACAGAGAGAGAGAGAGAGAGAGAGAGACATAGAGAGACAGACAGAGAGAGAGAGAGAGACAGAGAGAGAGAGAGAGAGAGACATAGAGAGACAGAGAGAGAGAGAGAGAGAGACAGAGAGAGAGAGAGAGAGACAGAGACAGAGAGAGAGAGAGAGACAGAGAGAGAGAGAGAGAGACATAGAGAGACAGAGATGCAGAGAAAGAGAGAGAGAGACAGACACAGAGCGAGAGACAGAGAGAGACACAGAGAGAGAGAGAGTCAGAGAGAGAGAGAGAGAAAGACAGAGAGACAGAGTGAGAGAGATAGAGACAGAGAGAGGGAGAGAGAACCAGAGAGAGAGAGAGACAGACAGACAGAGAGAGACACACAGAGAGAGAGACAGACAGAGAGAGAGAGAGAGAGAGAGACAGAGAGAGAGAGAGAGAGACACAGAGAGAGAGAGACACACAGACAGACAGACAGAGAGCGAGAGAGAGAGATGCAGCACAGACACAAGCAGCCAGTCTCCTGGAACAAAAGGCTTTTATTTCCACTGACCCATCGCTCCGTGAGGAGAGGTGGTGTGTGTGTGTGTTGGGGGGGTGGGGGTGGGGGTGGGGGGGGGGGGGAGACACATGCACTCGTGATGTCCCTTGGGTAGGAACAGCTGGGGTGTAAACACCGCTGAGCTCCCCCCCTCCCCAAGCCAAGGGGCTGTAATCCAGGCACCAATTCGAGCTGCACACACACACACACCCCCCTCCCACACACAGCGCCACTTGCCTCCCCCTGTCGGAGGGGAGCGAGGACACATACAGAGCTTGGACGACTGACGATCCGAGATTGCGACTTTGCGCTCGCGAGTCTGAAGCAGCAGGCACTTTACAGACTGGGCTCAGTGGTGCAGCCATCAAACAGCAGTGCAAATCAGACAGAACGCAACGTGGACAACGGGAAACCCCTTCAGCCGAGTGAAATGACTCAAAGGGACCAGGAAATAGGCGGGAGCGGTCAACTGAACTCTGTGTAATCTTGCATCCCGGCGATAAACCCCATGGCCTCTCCCCTTAGCCTGTCACCACTCCTCTGCGTTTCGGTTCGACCCGTCTAAATTTGACTACCCCCCACCCCACCCCCCGCCAAAGAAACGATTAAAGGCACGAGAACGCTCTGGAGACGCGATCAAGCTCCACGACGTATCGCCACGCTCTCACGGAAAGGCACTTTGAGGCACTCCCCCCACCCTCCTCCACCCGAGGGGGGATGGGGGGGGATGGGGTGGGATGGGGAGTAGAAAGGGGAGTCGCTCTCTCTCTCTCTCTCTCTCTCTCTCCCCAACCGCTCCCCCCCCTCTGCCCAAACCCGCGACCCCCCTCCAACCCGCTGCTCGCCCACCCCTCCCCCAGCGCGTGACTCCATCCCGTACCCAGAGTCGAGAAAGGCGCAAGGGGAAAGGGGGGGGGGGGGAAGGTGTTGCTGAGGGGGTTGGGGGGGGGCAGTTTCCAGGCCGGGGGAGGATCGGATCCCGATGCCCCCGTGAGACAGAAGGCGGGGGGGGTGGGGGGGGCAGGGGGGAGTGGAAGGGGAGTTCCAAATCTGTTTCCCCTACCCCATCCCACAGATTTTCACCCTGAGGGCGTGACAGGCTGCTCCCCCCACCCCCCCACCCCCACCCCACCCCGCAGTGCCCTGCCCGCACCGACGGGCATCTCATGATCACAGCTGGGGGCAGGGTTGGGGCGCAGAGGACTGGCCGTGGGAGTCTGGAGGCCTGGCTACGCACCTCTGACCGTTGGGTTCAAACGTCGAACGCTCCAGCACAGCGCAGGGCGGGGGGCCCACGTCGGCCCTCGACATTGCGCCAACCCTGCACGGCCTCGAGCAACGTCTTGCCAACGAAGGCTCACTTCCCCCCCTGCCTTCACCCCCTTCCCCCTCCTCCCCACCATCACCCCTCTACCCCCCATACCAATACCTCCAAAACCTCCAGTAGACGGGTCGGAGTCAATTCCTGGAGATTACCCTCCCTCGAAGACCAATTCCCCAGACGTACAAGATCCCATATCTATCTGGTGCTCAATTGGACGGGTATTGGAGGGGGGGGGGGGTGGCGGGGGGGGAAGAGAGGGGGGAGCAAGACTCCTGGCCAATCTGTGGGATTAACACTTGGCCAACCCTTTCCCCAATAATCGCCAATATTTTTCCCAAAACATAATTCAATTCCAACCGCGTTCAAATATTTTGATCCTCTAACGTCCCTGTTTTCACTGCCAGCAAATTAGGAACGGGAATTGCCTTCCTTCCCGTTGCCAAAGATGGAGAAAGCAGCCAAAACTCCAAGTCCCCAGTTCTGCCTGAATTGTCCCTTTTTATATAAATTAGAAACAGCATCTATCCGATATTCGATAACACAAATAACATGATCGGGAGGGAGTGCACGATGAAAGGGTCCCCAACTCACATTGAGGAGATGGACCCTTCATATTTGTAACTCGAGGGTCAGGCTTCAAGCAATTGTTAGGCCCGATCACTGTCGGCGAAGGAGTGGATGCTGCGCCGAGGTTTCTGAGGAGGGAGAGGAACCGAGGAGGACTGAGGGAGTAGGAGAGGGAGGGACAAGGAGGAGAGAGGAGGGCGGAGGAGACAGAGCGAGAGAGGGACTGAGACTGAGAGAGAGAGAGAGAGAGAGAGAGAGGGAGGGAGGGAGGGGGAGAATTGGGGTAGGGCAGGTGTGAAGGGGAGCAGGAGGTAGAGTGGGATGGGGAACGAATCCAAGGGGATGGGGTTAGGGCTACGGGATGCCGTAGGGAAAACAGGCTGGCAGAGGCATCAGGATACAGGGATTGGGATTGGGACCAGGGTACCATGCCAACGAGGAACAGAGGGATTGGGATTGGGACCATGATACCATGGCAACGAGGGGAACAGAGGGTTTGGGATTGGGACCAGGATACTATGGTAACAAGGCCAACAGATCAATTGGGTTTGGGATACAAGGATACCACCGGAACGAGTGTATCAGAGGGATTGGGATTGGGATTGGGATACAGGGATGCCATGGGAACGGGGCAACAGAGGGATTGGAATTGGAATTGGGATACAGGGATAGCAAGGCAACAAGGTGAGCAGAGGAATTGGGTTTCGGACTAGGATATCATGGGAATGGGGTGAACAGAGGGATTGGGATTGGGATACAGGGCGACATGGGAACCAGGCGAACAGAGGGATCAGGATTAGGGCACAGGTTGCCATGGGGAACCGGGTGAAAAAGCATCAGGATTGAGAACGCAGCAGAGGGCTGAGGACGGAATGGCTTCCCGGGGTTCTCCCCCTCAGAGCCAGGACGGGAATTTTGAGGCAGCTCCGGCATTCCCGATGGCCTGTCCCGCTCCCCCTTGTGAACGGCCACGTTAGGTGTCCACGGAATCTGGGAGAGAGCGGAAAGAGAGCAGGAGGTCAGTGGGCAGGCAAAACGCTAGAACCTTCCGGAAATACGCGAGAACCTTCCGGAATCAGCGCACACCGTCACACAGGCAAAGAACCACACATCTGTCCACATCCGCACGAGAAAGGAGTGGAAACCCGTGTACAATTGGAAGGAAAAAGGAAATTCACGGGAGATGGGAAATCAAAATAAAATAATCAGCACCGACGCCCTATCTCCGTCCCCCCTTCAGCCCCCCACACCCCCTCTCTATCTCCGTCCCCTCCTCCAGCCCCCTACACCCCTCCCTATCTCCGTCCCCTCCTCCAGCCCCCACACCCCCTCCCTATCCCCGTCCCCTCCTCCAGCCCCCTACACCCCCTCCCTATCTCCGTCCCCCCATCAGCCCCCTACACCCCCTCCCTATCCCCGTCCCCTCCTCCAGCCCCCTACACCCCCTCCCTATCCCCGTCCCCCCTTCAGCCCCCTACACCCCCTCCCTATCCCCGTCCCCTCCTCCAGCCCCCTACACCCCCTCCCTATCTCCGTCCCCCCTTCAGCCCCCCACACCCCCTCCCTATCCCCGTCCCCTCCTCCAGCCCCCTACACCCCCTCCCTATCCCCGTCCCCTCCTCCAGCCCCCTACACCCCCTCCCTATCTCCGTCCCCTCCTCCAGCCCCCTACACCCCCTCCCTATCCCCGTCCCCTCCTCCAGCCCCCTACACCCCCTCCCTATCTCCGTCCCCTCCTCCAGCCCCCTACACCCCCTCCCTATCCCCGTCCCCTCCTCCAGCCCCCTACACCCCCTCCCTATCTCCGTCCCCCCATCAGCCCCCTACACCCCCTCCCTATCTCCGTCCCCCCATCAGCCCCCTACACCCCCTCCCTATCTCCGTCCCCTCCTCCAGCCCCCCTACACCCCCTCCCTATCTCCGTCCCCTCCTCCAGCCCCCTACACCCCCTCCCTATCCCCGTCCCCTCCTCCAGCCCCTACACCCCCTCCCTATCCCCGTCCCCTCCTCCAGCCCCTACACCCCCTCCCTATCTCCGTCCCCCCTTCAGCCCCCTACACCCCCTCCCTATCGCCGTCCCCTCCTCCAGCCCCTACACCCCCTCCCTATCTCCGTCCCCCCTCCAGCCCCCTACACCCCCTCCCTATCTCCGTCCCCTCCTCCAGCCCCTACACCCCCTCCCTATCTCCGTCCCCTCCTCCAGCCCCTACACCCCCTCCCTATCTCCGTCCCCTCCTCCAGCCCCCTACACCCCCTCCCTATCCCCGTCCCCTCCTCCAGCCCCTACACCCCCTCCCTATCTCCGTCCCCCCTTCAGCCCCCTACACCCCCTCCCTATCGCCGTCCCCTCCTCCAGCCCCTACACCCCCTCCCTATCTCCGTCCCCCCTCCAGCCCCCTACACCCCCTCCCTATCTCCGTCCCCTCCTCCAGCCCCTACACCCCCTCCCTATCTCCGTCCCCTCCTCCAGCCCCCTACACCCCCTCCCTATCCCCGTCCCCTCCTCCAGCCCCTACACCCCCTCCCTATCTACGTCCCCTCCTCCAGCCCCCTACACCCCCTCCCTATCTCCGTCCCCCCTTCAGCCCCCTACACCCCCTCCCTATCCCCGTCCCCTCCTCCATCCCCCACACCCCCTCCCTATCTCCGTCCCCTCCTACAGTCCCTACACCCCCTCCCTATCTCCGTCCCCTCCTCCAGCCCCTACACCCCCTCCCTATCTCCGTCCCCCCTCCAGCCCCCTACACCCCCTCCCTATCTCCGTCCCCTCCTCCAGCCCCTACACCCCCTCCCTATCCCCGTCCCCTCCTCCAGCCCCCTACACCCCCTCCCTATCCCCGTCCCCCCTCCCTCCCCTACACCCCCTCCCTATCTCCGTCCCCTCCTCCCTCCCCCTACACCCCCTCCCTATCCCCGTCCCCTCCTCCAGCCCCCTACACCCCCTCCCTATCTCTGTCCCCTCCTCCAGCCCCCACACCCCCTCCCTATCTCTGTCACCCCCTCCCTATCCCCGTCCCCTCCTCCAGCCCCCTACACCCCCTCCCTATCTCCGTCCCCTCCTCCAGCCCCCTACACCCCCTCCCTATCCCCGTCCCCCTCCTCCAGCCCCCCACACCCCCTCCCTATCTCTGTCACCCCCTCCCTATCTCCGTCCCCTCCTCCAGCCCCCTACACCCCCTCCCTATCTCCGTCCCCTCCTCCAGCCCCCTACACCCCCTCCCTATCCCCGTCCCCCTCCTCCACCCCCCTACACCCCCTCCCTATCTCCGTCCCCTCCTCCAGCCCCTACACCCCCTCCCTATCTCCGTCCCCTCCTCCAGTCCCTACACCCCCTCCCTATCTCCGTCCCCTCCTCCAGCCCCCTACACCCCCCTCCCTATCTCCGTCCCCCTCCTCCAGCCCCCTACACCCCCTCCCTATCTCCGTCCCCTCCTCCAGCCCCTACACCCCCTCCCTATCCCCGTCCCCTCCTCCAGCCCTTACACCCCCTCCCTATCTCCGTCCCCTCCTCCAGCCCCCTACACCCCCTCCCTATCTCCGTCCCCTCCTCCAGCCCCCTACACCCCCTCCCTATCTCCGTCCCCTCCTCCAGCCCCCTACACCCCCTCCCTATCTCCGTCCCCTCCTCCAGCCCCCTACACCCCCTCCCTATCTCCGTCCCCTCCTCCAGCCCCCTACACCCCCTCCCTATCTCCGTCCCCTCCTCCAGCCCCCTACACCCCCCTCCCTATCTCCGTCCCCTCCTCCAGCCCCTACACCCCCTCCCTATCTCCGTCCCCTCCTCCAGCCCCTACACCCCCTCCCTATCCCCGTCCCCTCCTCCAGCCCCCTACACCCCCTCCCTATCTCCGTCCCCTCCTCCAGCCCCCTACACCCCCTCCCTATCTCCGTCCCCTCCTCCAGCCCCCTACATCCCCTCCCTATCCCCGTCCCCTCCTCCAGTCCCCTACACCCCCTCCCTATCTCCGTCCCCTCCTCCAGCCCCCTACACCCCCTCCCTATCTCCGTCCCCTCCTCCAGCCCCTACACCCCCTCCCTATCTCCGTCCCCTCCTCCAGCCCCTACACCCCCTCCCTATCTCCGTCCCCTCCTCCAGCCCCTACACCCCCTCCCTATCTCCGTCCCCTCCTCCAGCCCCCTAAACCCCCTCCCTATCTCCGTCCCCTCCTCCAGCCCCTACACCCCCTCCCTATCTCCGTCCCCTCCTCCAGCCCCCTACACCCCCTCCCTATCTCCGTCCCCTCCTCCAGTCCCCTACAAATCTCTCCAACGCTCAAAGGGCAACATGCTGGTAAATCTCTCCACCTAGACACAATGTAAATCGGCCTCTGCGTTCGCCGCCCTCCCCATCACCCACCCCCCCAACCCCCCACCCCTCAGAGTGTACCCCCATCCCTCTTGTCATCTCAGTTCCTGAGTGATGGACAATACTCTCGCTGCGGTTTGACCAACGTTGGACACAACTCTCAGATGTCTGCCACCTCCCCCACCTCACCCCCACCCGACGGTGCCCAGTCTGTGCCCCACTCACCCCTGGGCGCAGGTGCATGCTGCCTGGTCCGAATACTCGGGATGATCAGGAAGGCATCGTACCCAAACAGGGCAGCAGTGACTAATCCGAAGACCTGGGGCCAAGCAGAGAGACGGTGTGTGAGGGAGAGAGAGAGAGAGAGACATACAGAGGGAGAGGGAGAACATGGGAAAGAGGCAGAGGTCAGGGGGATAGAGGAGGAGCTGGAGGAAGAGACAAAGGGGGAAGAGAGGGATGGGGCAAAGGGGAGCGAGGGAGAACAGCGAGGGACAGACACAGAGGGAGCAGGAGCCGTAATCCATTGCATCGCGGAGATTTGGTGCAAATCAGGATGAGAACTGGGAGGGTCAGCGCTGAGGGAGGGTCAGTGCTGAGGGAGGGTCAGTGCTGAGGGAATGGGGGCTGTGGGAGGGTCAGTGCTGAGGGAGGGTCAGTGCTGAGGGAGTGGGTGCTGTGGGAGGGTCAGTGCTGAGGGAGTGGGCGCTGTGGGAGGGTCAGTGCTGAGGGAGGGTCAGTGCTGAGGGAGGGTTGGTGCTGAGGGAGTGGGGGCTGTGGGAGGGTCAGTGCTGAGGGAGTGGGGGCTGTGGGAGGGTCAGTGCTGAGGGAGGGTCAGTGCTGAGGGAGTGGGGGCTGTGGGAGGGTCAGTGCTGAGGGAGTGGGGGCTGTGGGAGGGTCAGTGCTGAGGGAGGGTCAGTGCTGAGGGAGTGGGGGCTGTGGGAGGGTCAGTGCTGAGGGAGTGGGCGCTGTGGGAGGGTCAGTGCTGAGGGAGTGGGCGCTGTGGGAGGGTCAGTGCTGAGGGAGGGTCAGTGCTGAGGGAGGGTCGGTGCTGAGGGAGTGGGGGCTGTGGGAGGGTCAGTGCTGAGGGAGGGTCGGTGCTGAGGGAGTGCTCCACTCTCCGGTGAAATAGGAAGTCTCTGTGTCCATGTTGTGGAGATGTTGGGTTGTGTCTCGTGTCGGATGTGGAGCACTGTCTGACACTCCCCCCCAGGATTCCCCCCCCCCCATATCCTTACCCCAGCAGCAATCCGCGGCCCATCGTTGCTGGTGAGAGCGATAATGGAAATGATGGCAAATACGATCACCGCAATGGCACACCGGATCAGATCCTGGAACACAACCCGGCAATTCAGGCAACGGGGCACTGGACACACACCACACAGGAACACACAGACACACACACAGGGACACACACACACAGGGACACACACACACAGGGACAAACACACACGGGGACACACACACACGGGGACACACACCACACAGGAACACACAGACACACACACAGGGACACACACACACAGGGACACACACACACGGGGACACACACACACGGGGACACACACCACACAGGAACACACAGACACACACAGGGACACACACACACAGGGACACACACACACGGGGACACACACACACGGGGACACACACACACAGGGACACACACACACAGGGACACACACACACAGGAACACACAGACACACAGGGACACACACACACGGGGACACACACACACCCACACACACACACACACAGGGACACACACACAGGGGCACACACACACGGGGACACACACACACGGGGACACACACACACAGGGACACACACACACGGGGACACACACACACGGGGACACACACACACGGGGACACACACACACACAGGGACACACACACACGGGGACACACACACACAGGGACACACACACACGGGGACACACACACACGGGGACACACACACACGGGGACACACACACACACGGGGACACACACACACGGGGACACACACACACGGGGACACACACACACAGGGACACACACACACGGGGACACACACACACGGGGACACACACACACAGGGACACGCACACACAGGGACACACACACAGGGGCACACACACACGGGGACACACACACACAGGGACACACACACACGGGGACACACACACAGGGACACACACACACAGGGACACACACACACAGGGACACACACACAGGGACACACACACACAGGAACACACAGACACACAGGGACACACACACACGGGGACACACACACACAGGGACACACACACACAGGAACACACAGGGACACAGGGACACACACACACGGGGACACACACACACAGGGACACACACACACAGGGACACACACACACGGGGACACACACACACGGGGACACACACACACAGGGACACACACACACGGGGACACACACACACAGGGACACACACACACAGGGACACACACACACGGGGACACACACACACAGGGACACACACACACGGGGACACACACACACACAGGGACACACACACACGGGGACACACACACACAGGGACACACACACACGGGGACACACACACACGGGGACACACACACACACGGGGACACACACACACGGGGACACACACACACGGGGACACACACACACGGGGACACACACACACAGGGACACGCACACACAGGGACACACACACAGGGGCACACACACACGGGGACACACACACACAGGGACACACACACACGGGGACACACACACAGGGACACACACACACAGGGACACACACACACAGGGACACACACACAGGGACACACACACACAGGGACACACACACACAGGGACACACACACAGGGACACACACACACAGGAACACACAGACACACAGGGACACACACACACGGGGACACACACACACAGGGACACACACACACAGGAACACACAGGGACACAGGGACACACACACACGGGGACACACACACACAGGGACACACACACACGGGGACACACACACACAGGAACACACAGACACACAGGGACACACACACACGGGGACACACACACACAGGGACACACACACACGGGGACACACACACACAGGGACACACACACACAGGAACACACAGACACACAGGGACACACACACACAGGGACACACACACACGGGGACACACACACACAGGGACACACACACACAGGGACACACACACACGGGGACACACACACACGGGGACACACACACACAGGGACACACACACACGGGGACAGACACACACGGGGACACACACACACAGGGACACACACACACGGGGACACACACACACAGGGACACACACACACGGGGACACACACACACGGGGACACACACACACGGGGACACACACACACAGGGACACACACACACGGGGACACACACACACACAGGGACACACACACACAGGGACACACACACACGGGGACACACACACACGGGGACACACACACACAGGGACACACACACACGGGGACACACACACACGGGGACACACACACACGGGGACACACACACACACGGGGACACACACACACGGGGACACACACACACAGGGACACACACACACGGGGACACACACACACGGGGACACACACACACGGGGACACACACACACAGGGACACACACACACGGGGACACACACACACACAGGGACACACACACACAGGGACACACACACACGGGGACACACACACACGGGGACACACACACACAGGGACACACACACGGGGACACACACACACGGGGACACACACACACGGGGACACACACACACACGGGGACACACACACACGGGGACACACACACACAGGGACACACACACACGGGGACACACACACACGGGGACACACACACACAGGGACACACACACACGGGGACACACACACACGGGGACACACACACACAGGGACACACACACACAGGGACACACACACAGGGGCACACACACACGGGGACACACACACACAGGGACACACACACACGGGGACACACACACAGGGACACACACACACAGGGACACACACACACAGGGACACACACACAGGGACACACACACACAGGAACACACAGACACACAGGGACACACACACACGCGGACACACACACACAGGGGCACACACACACAGGAACACACAGACACACAGGGACACACACACACGGGGACACACACACACAGGGACACACACACACAGGGACACACACACACGGGGACACACACACACAGGAACACACAGACACACAGGGACACACACACACGGGGACACACACACACAGGGACACACACACACGGGGACACACACACACGGGGACACACACACACAGGGACACACACACACAGGAACACACAGACACACAGGGACACACACACACAGGGACACACACACACGGGGACACACACACACAGGGACACACACACACAGGGACACACACACACGGGGACGGACACACACAGGGACACACACACACAGGAACACACAGACACACAGGGACACACACACACGGGGACACACACACACGGGGACACACACACACAGGGACACACACACACGGGGACACACACACACGGGGACACACACACACAGGGACACACACACACGGGGACACACACACACAGGGACACACACACACAGGGACACACACACACGGGGACACACACACACGGGGACACACACACACAGGAACACACAGACACACAGGGACACACACACACGGGGACACACACACACGGGGACACACACACACAGGGACACACACACACAGGGACACACACACACGGGGACACACACACACGGGGACACACACACACACAGGGACACACACACACAGACACACTCACAGGGACACACACACACAGACAGACACACAGGGACACACACACACACAGGGACACACACACACAGACACACTCACAGGGACACACTCACAGGGACACACACACACGGGGACACACACTCACAGGGACACACACACACAGACACACTCACAGGGACACACACACACAGACAGACACACAGGGACACACACACACGGGGACACACACTCACAGGGACACACACACACAGACACACTCACAGGGACACACACACACGGGGACACACACTCACAGGGACACACACACACAGACACACTCACAGGGACACACACACACAGGGACACACACACACAGGGACACACACACACGGGGACACACACACACAGGGACACACACACACGGGGACACACACACACGGGGACACACACACACAGGGACACACACACACAGGGACACACACACACGGGGACACACACACACGGGGACACACACACACAGGGACACACACACACAGGAACACACAGACACACAGGGACACACACACACAGGGACACACACACACAGGGACACACACACACGGGGACACACACACACAGGGACACACACACACGGGGACACACACCACACAGGAACACACAGACACACAGGGACACACACACACGGGGGGACACACACACAGGGAGCACCATACACACTCTCCCTCTCACAAACACACACACTCTCCCCCTCACTCTCCCTCTCACATGCACACACACTCCCTCTCTCACACACACACACTCTCCCTCTCTAACACACACACACACTCCCTCTCTCACACACACACTCTCTCTCTCTCTCTCACACACACTCCCTCTCTCACACACACACTCCCTCTCTCACACACACACACACTCCCTCTCTCTCACACACACTCCCTCTCTCACACACACACTCCCTCTCTCACACACACACTCCCTCTCTCACACACAGACACTCTCCCTCTCTCTCACACACACTCCCTCTCTCACACACACACTCTCCCTCTCTCTCACACACACACACTCCCTCTCTCTCACACACACACACACTCTCCCTCTCTCACACACACACTCTCCCTCTCTCTCTCACACACACACTCTCCCTCTCTCTCACACACACACACTCTCCCCCCTCACAAACACACACTCTCCCTCTCTCTCACACACACACACTTTCCCTCTCTCACACACACACACACTCTCCCTCTCTCATACACACACACACTCTCCCTCTCTCACACACACACACACTCTCCCTCTCTCACACACACACACACTCTCCCTCTCTCACACACACACACACACTCTCCCTCTCTCTCACAAACACACACACACACTCCCTCTCATACAAACAAGAATACACAGTCACTGAGACTGACACGAATATACACAGTCACTGAGACTGACACTAATTCACATACAGTCACAGACTGACACTAATTCACACACAGTCACTGAGACTGACAAACACACAGTCAGTGAGACTGACATAATACACACAGTCAGAGAACAACTCTAACACACACAGTCACTGAGACTGACACTAATATACACACAGTCACTGAGACTGACATTAACACACAGTGTCACTGAGACTGACTCGAACACACACAGTGTCACTGAGACTGACTTGAACACACACAGTGTCGCTGAGACTGACTCTAACACACACAGTCCCTGAGACTGACTCTAACACACACAGTCACTGAGACTGACACTAATACACACAGTCACTGAGACTGACACTAACACACACAGTCACTGAGACTGACACTAATACACACAGTCACTGAGACTGACTCGAACATACATGGTCACTGAGACTGACTCGAACATACACAGTCACTGAGACTGACACTAACACACACAGTCACTGAGACTGACACTAACATACACAGTCACTGAGACTGACACTAACAGACACAGTTACTGAGACTGACACTAACAGACACAGTTACTGAGACTGACACTAATATACACACAGTCACTGAGACTGATACTGACACTAACACACACAGTCACTGAGAGTGACGAACACACAGTCACTGAGACTGACTCTAATACACACAGTCACTGAGACTGACTCTAATACACACAGTCACTGAGAATGACACTAACACACACAGTCACTGAGACTGACACTAAAACACAGTCACTGAGACTGACACTAATATACACAGTCCCTGAGACTGACACTAACTGAGACTGACACTAACACACACAGTCACTGTGACTGACTCGAACACATACAGTCACTGAGATTGACACTAACAGACACACAGAGACACAGTCACTGAGATTGATACTAACACACACAGTCACAGAGACTGACACTAATACACACAGTCACTGAAACTGACACTAACAGACACACAGTCACTGAGACTGACACTAACAGACACACAGTCACTGAGACACACAGTCACTGTGACTGACACTAATATACACACAGTCACTGAGACTGACACTAACACACACAGTCACTGAGACTGACTCGAACATACACAGTCACTGAGACTGACACTAACACACACAGTCACTGAGACTGACTCGAACATACACAGTCACTGAAACTGACACTAACACACACGGTCACTGAGACACAGTCACTGAGACTGGCACTAATACACACAGTCACAGAGACACAGTCACTGAGACTGACACTAATACACACAGTCCCTAAGACTGACACTAACACGCACATGGTCACTGAGACTGACACTAACTGAGACTGACACTAACACACACAGTCACTGAGACTGACTCGAACACACACAGTCACTGAGATTGACATTAACAGACACACAGAGACACAGTCACTGATACTGACACTAACACACACAGTCACTGAGATTGACTCTAACACACAGAGTCACTGAAACTGACACTAATACACACACAGTCACTGAGACTGACACTAACACACACAGTCACTGAGACTGACTCGAACACACACAGTTACTGAAATTGACACTAACAGACACACAGAGACACAGTCACTGAGACTGACACTAACACACACAGTCACTGAGACTGACACTAACAGACACACAGTCACTGAGACACAGTCACTGAGACTGACACTAACACACACGCGGTCACTGAGACACACAGTCACTGAGACTGACACTAACAGACACACAGTCACTGCGACTGATACTAACACACACAGCCACTGAGACTGACACTAACAGACACACAGTCACTGAGACTGACACTAACAGACACACAGTCACTGAGACACAGTCACTGAGACTGACACTAACACACACAGTCACTGAGACTGACACTAGCAGACACACAGTCACTGAGACACAGTCACTGAGACTGACACTAACACACACGCGGTCACTGAGACACACAGTCACTGATTCTGACACTACTACACACACAGTCACTGAGACTGACACTAATTCACACACAGTCACAGACCGACTCTAATTCACACACAGTCACTGAGACTGACGAACACTCAGTCACTGAGACTGACTGTAATACACACAGTCACTGAGAATGACACTAACACACAGTCACTGAGACTGACACTAACATACACAGTCACTGAGACTGACTCGAACATACACAGTCACTGAGACTAACACTAATACACACAGTCACTGAGACTGACACTAATACACACAGTCACTGAGACTGCCACTAACACACACAGTCACTGAGACTGACACTAACTGAGACTGACACTAACACACACAGTCACTGAGACTGACTCGAACACAATCACTGAGATTGACACTAACAGACACACAGAGACACAGTCACTGAGACTGACACTAACACACACAGTCACTGAGATTGACTCTAACACACAGAGTCACTGAAACTGACACTAATACACACACAGTCACTGAGACTGACACTAACACACACAGTCACTGAGACTGACTCGAACACACACAGTCACTGAGATTGACACTAACAGACACGCAGAGACAAGTCACTGAGACTGACACTAATACACACAGTCACTGAGACTGACACTAACAGACACACAGTCACTGAGACACAGTCACTGAGACTGACACTAACACACATGCGGTCACTAAGACACACAGTCACTGAGACTGACACTAATATACACACAGTCACTGAGACTGACACTAACACACACAGTCACTGAGACTGACACTAACAGACACACAATCACTGAGACACAGTCACTGAGACTGACACTAACAGACACACAGTCACTGAGACACAGTCACTGAGACTGACACTAACACACACAGTCACTGAGACTGACACTAACAGACACACAGTCACTGAGACACAGTCACTGAGACTGACACTACCACACACGCGGTCACTGAGACACGCAGTCACTGAGACTGACACTAACAGACACACAGTCACTGAGACTGACACTACTACACACACAGTCACTGAGACTGACACTAATTCACACACAGTCACAGACCGACTCTAATTCACACACAGTCACTGAGACTGACGAACACAGAGTCACCGAGACTGACGAACACAGAGTCACTGAGACTGACTCTAATACACACAATCACTGAGAATGACACTAACACACACAGTCACTGAGACTGACACTAATATACACACAGTCACTGAGACTGACTCGAACATACACAGTCACTGAGACTGACACTAACACACACAGTCACTGAGACTGACTCAAACATACACAGTCACTGAGACTGACACTAACACACACATGGTCACTGAGACACAGTCACTGAGACTGGCACTAATATACACACAGTCACCGGGACTGACCCTAATACACACATGGTCACTGAGACTGACACAAATACACACAGTCACTGAGACTGACTCGAACACACACAGTCACTGAGACTGACACTAACACACACAGTCACTGAGACTGACTCTAACACACAGAGTCACTGAAACTGACACTAATACACACAGTCACTTAGACTAACACCAACAGACACACAGTCACTGAGACACACAGTCATTGAGACTGACACTAATATACACACAGTCACTGAGACTGACACTAACACACATAGTCACTGAGACTGACTCGAACATACACAGTCACTGAGACTGACACTAACACACACAGTCACTGAGACTGACTCGAACACACACAGTCACTGAGACTGATTCGAACATACACAGTCACTGAGACTGACTCGAACATACACATGGTCACTGAGACACAGTCACTGAGACTGGAACTAATATATGCACAGTCACTGAGACTGACACTGACACTAACACACACAGTCACTGAGAGTGACACTAACACACAGTCACTGAGAGTGACACTAACACACAGTCACTGAGACTGACACTAACACACACAGTCACTGAGACTGACACTAACACACACAGTTACTGAGACAGACACTAACACACACAGTCACTGAGACACAGTCACTGAGACTGACACTAACACACACATGGTCACTGAGACACACAGTCACTGAGACTGACACTAATATACACACAGTCACTGATACTAACACTGACACTAACACACAGTCACTGAGACTGACACTAACACACAGTCACTGAGGCTGACTCTAACACACAGAGTCACTGAAACTGACACAAATACACACACAGTCACTGAGACTCAGTCACTGAGACTGACACTAACACACACGCAGTCACTGAGACACGCAGTCACGGAGACTGACACTAATATACACACAGTCACTGAGACTGACACTAACACACACAGTCACTGAGACTGACTCGAACACACACAGTCACTGAGACTGACACTAATACACACACAGTCACTGAGACTGACACTACTACACACACAGTCACTGACACTGACACTAATTCACACACAGTCACAGACTGACACTAATTCACACACAGTCACTGAGACTGACTCTAACACACAGTCACTGAGACTGATGAACACACAGTCACTGAGACTGATGAACACACAGTCACTGAGACTGACGAACACACAGTCACTGAGACTGACTCTAATACACACAGTCACTGAGAATGACACTAACACACAGTCACTGAGACTAACTCGAACACACACAGTCACAGAGACTGACACTAAGACACACAGTCCCTGAGACTGACACTAACTGAGACTGACACTAACACACAGAGTCACTGAAACTGACATAAATACACACACAGTCACTGAGACTGACAATAACAGACACACAGTCACTGAGACACAGTCACTGAGACTGACACTAACACACACGCGGTCACTGAGACACACAGTCACTGAGACTGGCTCGAACATACACAGTCACTGAGACTGACTAACACACACAGTCACTGAGACTGACACTAACACACACAGTCCCTGAGACTGACACTAACACACGCACAGTCACTGAGACTGACACTAATACACACACAGTCACTGAGTCTGATACTAATACACACACAGTCACTGAGACTGACACTAAAACACACGCGGTCACTGAGACACACAGTCAATGAGACTGACACTAATATACACACAGTCACTGAGACTGACACTAATACACACAGTCACTGAGACTGACTCGAACACACACAGTCACTGAGACTGACTCTAACACTAACACACAGTCACTGAAACTGACTCGAACATACACAGTCACTGAGACTGACTCGAACATGCACAGTCACTGAGACTGACACTAATACACACAGTCACTGAAACTGACACTAATATACACAGTCACTGAGACTGACACTAACATACACAGTCACTGAGACTGACACTAACACACACATGGTCACTGAGACACAGTCACTGAGACTGACACTAACACACACATGGTCACTGAGACACACAGTCACTGAGACTGACACTAATATACACACAGTCACTGATACTAACACTGACACTAACACAGAGTCACTGAGACTGACACTAACACACAGTCACTGAGGCTGACTCTAACACACAGAGTCACTGAAACTGACACAAATACACACACAGTCACTGAGACTGACACTAACAGACACACAGTCACTGAGACACAGTTACTGAGACTGACACTAACAAACACAGTCATTGAGACTGACACTAACACACACGCAGTCACTGAGACACGCAGTCACGGAGACTGACACTAATATACACACAGTAACTGAGACTGACACTAACACACAGTCACTGAGACTGACTCGAACACACACAGTCACTGAGACTGACACTAATACACACACAGTCACTGAGACTGACACTACTACACACACAGTCACTGAGACTGACACTACTACACACACAGTCACTGACACTGACACTAATTCACACACAGTCACAGACTGACACTAATTCACACACAGTCACTTAGACTGACTCTAACACACAGTCACTTAGACTGATGAACACACAGTCACTGAGACTGATGAACACACAGTCACTGAGACTGACGAACACACAGTCACTGAGACTGACTCTAATACACACAGTCACTGAGAATGACACTAACACACACAGTCACTGAGACTGACTCGAACACACACAGTCACAGAGACTGACACTAAGACACACAGTCCCTGAGACTGACACTAACACACAGAGTCACTGAAACTGACATAAATACACACACAGTCACGGAGACTGTCAATAACAGACACACAGTCACTGAGACACAGTCACTGAGACTGACACTAACACACACGCGGTCACGGAGACACACAGTCACTGAGACTGACACTAATATACACACAGTCACTGAGACTGGCTCGAACATACACAGTCACTGAGACTGACACAAACACATACAGTCACTGAGACTGACTTGAACATACACAGTCACTGAGAATGACACTAACACACACAGTCACTGAGACTGACTCAGACACACACAGTCACTGAGACTGACACTAACACACAGTCACTGAGACTGACACTAATGCACACACAGTCACTGCGACTGACACTAATACACACAGTCACTGAGACACAGTCACTGAGACTGACACTAACACACACGCAGTCACTGATGCACACAGTCATTGAGACTGACACTAATATACACACAGTCACTGAGACTGACACTGACACTAACACACACAGTCACTGAGAGTGACACTAACACACATAGTCACTAAGACTGACTTGAACATACACAGTCACTGGGACTGACACTAACACACACATGGTCACTGAGACACAGTCACTGAGACTGAAACTAATATACACACAGTCACTGAGACTGACACTGACACACAGTCACTGAGACTGACGCTAACAGACACAGTCACTGAGAGTGACACTAACACGCAGTCACTGAGACTGACTCTAACACACACAATTACTGAGACACAGTCACTGAGACTGACACTAACACACAGTCACTGAGATTGACACTAATTCACACACAGTCACTGAGACTGACACTAATACACACAGTCCCTGAGACTGACACTAACACACATTCACTGAGACTGACTCTAACACACACAGTCACTGAGACTGACACTAATACACACACAGTCACTGAGACTGACACTAACAGACACACAGAGACACAGTCACTCAGACTGACACTAACACACACAGTCACTGAGACACACAGTCACTGAGACTGACACTAATATACACACAGTCACGGAGACTGACACTAACACACACAGTCACTGAGACTGACTCTAACACACAGTTACTGAGCCACACAGTCACTGAGACTGACACGAATACACACAGTCACTGAGACTGTCACTAATACACACAATCACTGAGACTGACACTAATACACACAGTCCCTGAGACTAACACTAACACACAGTCACTGAGACTGACTCTAACACACACAGGCACTGAGACTGACACTAACACACAGTCACTGAGACTGACTCTAACATAAACAGTCACTGACACTAATACACACACAGTCACTGAGACTGACACTAATACACACAGTCCCTGAGACTGACTCAAACACACAGTCACTGAGACTGACTCTAACATACACAGTCACTAACACTAATACACACACAGTCACTGAGACTGACTCTAACACACACAGTCACTGAGACTGACTCTAACATACACAGTCACTGAGACTGACACTAACACACAGTCACTGAGACTGACTCTAACATACACAGTCACTGACACTAATACACACAGTCACTGAGACTGACACGAACACACAGTCACTGAGACTGACACTAATACACACAGTCCCTGAGACTGCCACTAACACACACAGTCACTGAGACTGACACTAACTGAGACTGACACTAACACACACAGTCACTGAGAGTGACTCGAACACAGTCACTTAGATTGACACTAACAGACACACCGAGACACAGTCACTGAGACTGACACTAACACACAGTCACTGAGACTGACTCTAACACACAGAGTCACTGAAACTGACACTAACAGACACACAGTCACAGAGACACAGGTCATTGAGACTGACACTGACACACAGTCACTGAGACTGACTCGAACACACACAGTTACTGAGACTGACACTAATACACACACAGTCACTGAGACTGACACTAATACACACAGTCACTGAGACTGACACTAATACACACAGTCACTGAGACTGACATGAACACACAGTCACTGAGACTGCCACTAACACACACAGTCACTGAGACTGACACTAACTGAGACTGACACTAATACACACAGTCACTGAGACTGACTCGAACACAGTCACTGAGATTGACACTAACAGACACACAGAGACACAGTCACTGAGACTGACACTAACACACAGTCACTGAGACTGACTCTAACATACACAGTCACTGACACTAATACACACAGTCACTGAGACTGACTCGAACACAGTCACTGAGATTGACACTAACAGACACACAGAGACACAGTCACTGAGACTGACACTAACACACAGTCACTGAGACTGACTCTAACACACAGAGTCACTGAAACTGACACTAACAGACACACAGTCAGAGAGACACAGTGATTGAGACTGACACTGACACACAGTCACTGAGACTGACACTAACACACACAGTCACTGAGACTGACTCGAACACACACAGTTACTGAGACTGACACTAATACACACACGGTCACTGAGACTGAAACTAATACACACAGTCCCTGAGACTGACACTAACACACACAGTCACTGAGGTACAGTCACTGAGACTGACACTAACACACACACAGTCACTGAGACTGACACTAACAGACACATTAAGACACAGTCACTGAGACTGACACTAAAACACACGCGGTCACTGAGAGACACAGTCACTGAGACTGACACTAATATACACACAGTCACTGAGACTGACACTAACACACACAGTCACTGAGACTGACACTAACACACAGTCACTGAGACTGACACTAACACACACATGGTCACTGAGACACAGTCACTGAGACTGACTCGAACACACACAGTTACTGAAACTGACACTAATACACACACAGTCACTGAGACTGACACTAATACATACAGTCCCTGAGACTGACACTAATACACACAGTCACTGAGACTGACATGAACACACAGTCACTGAGACTGACACTAATACACACAGTCCCTGAGACTGCCACTAACACACACAGTCACTGAGACTGACACTAACTGAGACTGACACTAAAACACACAGTCACTGAGACTGACTCGAACACAGTCACTGAGATTGACACTAACAGACACACAGAGACACAGTCACTGAGACTGACACTAACACACAGTCACTGAGACTGACTCTAACACACAGAGTCACTGAAACTGACACTAACAGACACACAGTCAGAGAGACACAGTGATTGAGACTGACACTGACACACAGTTACTGAGACTGACACTAATACACACACAGTCACTGAGACTGACACTAATACACACAGTCCCTGAGACTGACACTAATACACACAGTCCCTGAGACTAACACTAACACACAGTCACTGAGACTGACTCTAATACACACAGGCACTGAGACTGACACTAACACACAGTCACTGAGACTGACTCTAACATAAACAGTCACTGACACTAATACACACACAGTCACTGAGACTGACACTAATACACACAGTCCCTGAGACTGACTCAAACACACAGTCACTGAGACTGACTCTAACATACACAGTCACTAACACTAATACACACACAGTCACTGAGACTGACTCTAACACACACAGTCACTGAGACTGACTCTAACATACACAGTCACTGAGACTGACACTAACACACAGTCACTGAGACTGACTCTAACATACACAGTCACTGACACTAATACACACAGTCACTGAGACTGACACGAACACACAGTCACTGAGACTGACACTAATACACACAGTCCCTGAGACTGCCACTAACACACACAGTCACTGAGACTGACACTAACTGAGACTGACACTAACACACACAGTCACTGAGAGTGACTCGAACACAGTCACTTAGATTGACACTAACAGACACACCGAGACACAGTCACTGAGACTGACACTAACACACAGTCACTGAGACTGACACTAACAGACACACAGTCACAGAGACACAGTCATTGAGACTGACACTGACACACAGTCACTGAGACTGACTCGAACACACACAGTTACTGAGACTGACACTAATACACACACAGTCACTGAGACTGACACTAATACACACAGTCACTGAGACTGACACTAATACACACAGTCACTGAGACTGACATGAACACACAGTCACTGAGACTGCCACTAACACACACAGTCACTGAGACTGACACTAACTGAGACTGACACTAATACACACAGTCACTGAGACTGACTCGAACACAGTCACTGAGATTGACACTAACAGACACACAGAGACACAGTCACTGAGACTGACACTAACACACAGTCACTGAGACTGACACTAACAGACACACAGTCACTGAGACACAGTCACTGAGACTGACACTACCACACACGCGGTCACTGAGACACGCAGTCACTGAGACTGACACTAACAGACACACAGTCACTGAGACTGACACTACTACACACACAGTCACTGAGACTGACACTAATTCACACACAGTCACAGACCGACTCTAATTCACACACAGTCACTGAGACTGACGAACACAGAGTCACCGAGACTGACGAACACAGAGTCACTGAGACTGACTCTAATACACACAATCACTGAGAATGACACTAACACACACAGTCACTGAGACTGACACTAATATACACACAGTCACTGAGACTGACTCGAACATACACAGTCACTGAGACTGACACTAACACACACAGTCACTGAGACTGACTCAAACATACACAGTCACTGAGACTGACACTAACACACACATGGTCACTGAGACACAGTCACTGAGACTGGCACTAATATACACACAGTCACTGAGACTGACACTAATACACACATGGTCACTGAGACTGACACAAATACACACAGTCACTGAGACTGACTCGAACACACACAGTCACTGAGACTGACACTAACACACACAGTCACTGAGACTGACTCTAACACACAGAGTCACTGAAACTGACACTAATACACACAGTCACTTAGACTAACACCAACAGACACACAGTCACTGAGACACACAGTCATTGAGACTGACACTAATATACACACAGTCACTGAGACTGACACTAACACACATAGTCACTGAGACTGACTCGAACATACACAGTCACTGAGACTGACACTAACACACACAGTCACTGAGACTGACTCGAACACACACAGTCACTGAGACTGATTCGAACATACACAGTCACTGAGACTGACTCGAACATACACATGGTCACTGAGACACAGTCACTGAGACTGGAACTAATATATGCACAGTCACTGAGACTGACACTGACACTAACACACACAGTCACTGAGAGTGACACTAACACACAGTCACTGAGAGTGACACTAACACACAGTCACTGAGACTGACACTAACACACACAGTCACTGAGACTGACACTAACACACACAGTTACTGAGACAGACACTAACACACACAGTCACTGAGACACAGTCACTGAGACTGACACTAATACACACAGTCCCTGAGACTGACACTAACACACACAGTCCCTGAGACTGACACTAACACACGCACAGTCACTGAGACTGACACTAATACACACACAGTCACTGAGTCTAATACTAATACACACACAGTCACTGAGACTGACACTAAAGCACACGCGGTCACTGAGACACACAGTCACTGAGACTGACACTAATATACACACAGTCACTGAGACTGACACTAATACACACAGTCACTGAGACTGACTCGAACACACACAGTCACTGAGACTGACTCTAACACTAACACACAGTCACTGAAACTGACTCGAACATACACAGTCACTGAGACTGACTCGAACATGCACAGTCACTGAGACTGACACTAATACACACAGTCACTGAAACTGACACTAATATACACAGTCACTGAGACTGACACTAACATACACAGTCACTGAGACTGACACTAACACACACATGGTCACTGAGACACAGTCACTGAGACTGACACTAACACACACATGGTCACTGAGACACACAGTCACTGAGACTGACACTAATATACACACAGTCACTGATACTAACACTGACACTAACACACAGTCACTGAGACTGACACTAACACACAGTCACTGAGGCTGACTCTAACACACAGAGTCACTGAAACTGACACAAATACACACACAGTCACTGAGACTCAGTCACTGAGACTGACACTAACACACACGCAGTCACTGAGACACGCAGTCACGGAGACTGACACTAATATACACACAGTCACTGAGACTGACACTAACACACACAGTCACTGAGACTGACTCGAACACACACAGTCACTGAGACTGACACTAATACACACACAGTCACTGAGACTGACACTACTACACACACAGTCACTGACACTGACACTAATTCACACACAGTCACAGACTGACACTAATTCACACACAGTCACTGAGACTGACTCTAACACACAGTCACTGAGACTGATGAACACACAGTCACTGAGACTGATGAACACACAGTCACTGAGACTGACGAACACACAGTCACTGAGACTGACTCTAATACACACAGTCACTGAGAATGACACTAACACACAGTCACTGAGACTAACTCGAACACACACAGTCACAGAGACTGACACTAAGACACACAGTCCCTGAGACTGACACTAACTGAGACTGACACTAACACACAGAGTCACTGAAACTGACATAAATACACACACAGTCACTGAGACTGACAATAACAGACACACAGTCACTGAGACACAGTCACTGAGACTGACACTAACACACACGCGGTCACTGAGACACACAGTCACTGAGACTGGCTCGAACATACACAGTCACTGAGACTGACTAACACACACAGTCACTGAGACTGACACTAACACACACAGTCCCTGAGACTGACACTAACACACGCACAGTCACTGAGACTGACACTAATACACACACAGTCACTGAGTCTGATACTAATACACACACAGTCACTGAGACTGACACTAAAACACACGCGGTCACTGAGACACACAGTCAATGAGACTGACACTAATATACACACAGTCACTGAGACTGACACTAATACACACAGTCACTGAGACTGACTCGAACACACACAGTCACTGAGACTGACTCTAACACTAACACACAGTCACTGAAACTGACTCAAACATACACAGTCACTGAGACTGACTCGAACATGCACAGTCACTGAGACTGACACTAATACACACAGTCACTGAAACTGACACTAATATACACAGTCACTGAGACTGACACTAACATACACAGTCACTGAGACTGACACTAACACACACATGGTCACTGAGACACAGTCACTGAGACTGACACTAACACACACATGGTCACTGAGACACACAGTCACTGAGACTGACACTAATATACACACAGTCACTGATACTAACACTGACACTAACACAGAGTCACTGAGACTGACACTAACACACAGTCACTGAGGCTGACTCTAACACACAGAGTCACTGAAACTGACACAAATACACACACAGTCACTGAGACTGACACTAACAGACACACAGTCACTGAGACACAGTTACTGAGACTGACACTAACAAACACAGTCATTGAGACTGACACTAACACACACGCAGTCACTGAGACACGCAGTCACGGAGACTGACACTAATATACACACAGTCACTGAGACTGACACTAACACACAGTCACTGAGACTGACTCGAACACACACAGTCACTGAGACTGACACTAATACACACACAGTCACTGAGACTGACACTACTACACACACAGTCACTGAGACTGACACTACTACACACACAGTCACTGACACTGACACTAATTCACACACAGTCACAGACTGACACTAATTCACACACAGTCACTTAGACTGACTCTAACACACAGTCACTTAGACTGATGAACACACAGTCACTGAGACTGATGAACACACAGTCACTGAGACTGACGAACACACAGTCACTGAGACTGACTCTAATACACACAGTCACTGAGAATGACACTAACACACACAGTCACTGAGACTGACTCGAACACACACAGTCACAGAGACTGACACTAAGACACACAGTCCCTGAGACTGACACTAACACACAGAGTCACTGAAACTGACATAAATACACACACAGTCACGGAGACTGTCAATAACAGACACACAGTCACTGAGACACAGTCACTGAGACTGACACTAACACACACGCGGTCACGGAGACACACAGTCACTGAGACTGACACTAATATACACACAGTCACTGAGACTGGCTCGAACATACACAGTCACTGAGACTGACACAAACACATACAGTCACTGAGACTGACTTGAACATACACAGTCACTGAGAATGACACTAACACACACAGTCACTGAGACTGACTCAGACACACACAGTCACTGAGACTGACACTAACACACAGTCACTGAGACTGACACTAATGCACACACAGTCACTGCGACTGACACTAATACACACAGTCACTGAGACACAGTCACTGAGACTGACACTAACACACACGCAGTCACTGATGCACACAGTCATTGAGACTGACACTAATATACACACAGTCACTGAGACTGACACTGACACTAACACACACAGTCACTGAGAGTGACACTAACACACATAGTCACTAAGACTGACTTGAACATACACAGTCACTGGGACTGACACTAACACACACATGGTCACTGAGACACAGTCACTGAGACTGAAACTAATATACACACAGTCACTGAGACTGACACTGACACACAGTCACTGAGACTGACGCTAACAGACACAGTCACTGAGAGTGACACTAACACGCAGTCACTGAGACTGACTCTAACACACACAATTACTGAGACACAGTCACTGAGACTGACACTAACACACAGTCACTGAGATTGACACTAATTCACACACAGTCACTGAGACTGACACTAATACACACAGTCCCTGAGACTGACACTAACACACATTCACTGAGACTGACTCTAACACACACAGTCACTGAGACTGACACTAATACACACACAGTCACTGAGACTGACACTAACAGACACACAGAGACACAGTCACTCAGACTGACACTAACACACACAGTCACTGAGACACACAGTCACTGAGACTGACACTAATATACACACAGTCACGGAGACTGACACTAACACACACAGTCACTGAGACTGACTCTAACACACAGTTACTGAGCCACACAGTCACTGAGACTGACACGAATACACACAGTCACTGAGACTGTCACTAATACACACAATCACTGAGACTGACACTAATACACACAGTCCCTGAGACTAACACTAACACACAGTCACTGAGACTGACTCTAACACACACAGGCACTGAGACTGACACTAACACACAGTCACTGAGACTGACTCTAACATAAACAGTCACTGACACTAATACACACACAGTCACTGAGACTGACACTAATACACACAGTCCCTGAGACTGACTCAAACACACAGTCACTGTGACTGACTCTAACATACACAGTCACTAACACTAATACACACACAGTCACTGAGACTGACTCTAACACACACAGTCACTGAGACTGACTCTAACATACACAGTCACTGAGACTGACACTAACACACAGTCACTGAGACTGACTCTAACATACACAGTCACTGACACTAATACACACAGTCACTGAGACTGACACGAACACACAGTCACTGAGACTGACACTAATACACACAGTCCCTGAGACTGCCACTAACACACACAGTCACTGAGACTGACACTAACTGAGACTGACACTAACACACACAGTCACTGAGAGTGACTCGAACACAGTCACTTAGATTGACACTAACAGACACACCGAGACACAGTCACTGAGACTGACACTAACACACAGTCACTGAGACTGACTCTAACACACAGAGTCACTGAAACTGACACTAACAGACACACAGTCACAGAGACACAGGTCATTGAGACTGACACTGACACACAGTCACTGAGACTGACTCGAACACACACAGTTACTGAGACTGACACTAATACACACACAGTCACTGAGACTGACACTAATACACACAGTCACTGAGACTGACACTAATACACACAGTCACTGAGACTGACATGAACACACAGTCACTGAGACTGCCACTAACACACACAGTCACTGAGACTGACACTAACTGAGACTGACACTAATACACACAGTCACTGAGACTGACTCGAACACAGTCACTGAGATTGACACTAACAGACACACAGAGACACAGTCACTGAGACTGACACTAACACACAGTCACTGAGACTGACTCTAACATACACAGTCACTGACACTAATACACACAGTCACTGAGACTGACTCGAACACAGTCACTGAGATTGACACTAACAGACACACAGAGACACAGTCACTGAGACTGACACTAACACACAGTCACTGAGACTGACTCTAACACACAGAGTCACTGAAACTGACACTAACAGACACACAGTCAGAGAGACACAGTGATTGAGACTGACACTGACACACAGTCACTGAGACTGACACTAACACACACAGTCACTGAGACTGACTCGAACACACACAGTTACTGAGACTGACACTAATACACACACGGTCACTGAGACTGAAACTAATACACACAGTCCCTGAGACTGACACTAACACACACAGTCACTGAGGTACAGTCACTGAGACTGACACTAACACACACACAGTCACTGAGACTGACACTAACAGACACATTAAGACACAGTCACTGAGACTGACACTAAAACACACGCGGTCACTGAGAGACACAGTCACTGAGACTGACACTAATATACACACAGTCACTGAGACTGACACTAACACACACAGTCACTGAGACTGACACTAACACACAGTCACTGAGACTGACACTAACACACACATGGTCACTGAGACACAGTCACTGAGACTGACTCGAACACACACAGTTACTGAAACTGACACTAATACACACACAGTCACTGAGACTGACACTAATACATACAGTCCCTGAGACTGACACTAATACACACAGTCACTGAGACTGACATGAACACACAGTCACTGAGACTGACACTAATACACACAGTCCCTGAGACTGCCACTAACACACACAGTCACTGAGACTGACACTAACTGAGACTGACACTAAAACACACAGTCACTGAGACTGACTCGAACACAGTCACTGAGATTGACACTAACAGACACACAGAGACACAGTCACTGAGACTGACACTAACACACAGTCACTGAGACTGACTCTAACACACAGAGTCACTGAAACTGACACTAACAGACACACAGTCAGAGAGACACAGTGATTGAGACTGACACTGACACACAGTTACTGAGACTGACACTAATACACACACAGTCACTGAGACTGACACTAATACACACAGTCCCTGAGACTGACACTAATACACACAGTCCCTGAGACTGACACGAACACACAGTCACTGAGACTGACACTAATACACACAGTCCCTGAGACTGCCACTAACACACACAGTCACTGAGACTGACACTAACTGAGACTGACACTAACACACACAGTCACTGAGACTGACTCGAACACAGTCACTGAGATTGACACTAACAGGCACACAGAGACACAGTCACTGAGACTGACACAAACACACAGTCACTGAGACTGACTCTAACACACAGAGTCACTGAAACTGACACAAATACACACACAGTCACTGAGACTGACACTAACAGACACACAGTCACAGAGACACAGTCACTGAGACTGACACTGACACACAGTCACTGAGACTGACACTAACACACACAGTCACTGAGACTGACTCGAACACACACAGTTACTGAGACTGACACTAATACACACACGGTCACTGAGAATGAAACTAATACACACAGTCCCTGAGACTGACACTAACACACACACAGTCACTGAGACTGACACTAACAGACACACAGTCACAGAGACACAGTCATTGAGACTGACACTGACACACAGTCACTGAGACTGACTCGAACACACACAGTTACTGAGACTGACACTAATACACACAGTCCCTGAGACTGACACTAATACACACAGTCACTGAGACTGACATGAACACACAGTCACTGAGACTGCCACTACCACACACAGTCACTGAGACTGACTCGAACACAGTCACTGAGATTGACACTAACAGACACACAGAGACACAGTCACTGAGACTGACACTAACACACAGTCACTGAGATTGACACTAACAGACACACAGAGACACAGTCACTGAAACTGACACTAACAGACACACAGTCAGAGAGACACAGTGATTGAGACTGACACTGACACACAGTCACTGAGACTGACACTAACACACACAGTCACTGAGACTGACTCGAACACACACAGTTACTGAGACTGACACTAATACACACACGGTCACTGAGACTGAAACTAATACACACAGTCCCTGAGACTGACACTAACACACACAGTCACTGAGGTACAGTCACTGAGACTGACACTAACACACACACAGTCACTGAGACTGACACTAACAGACACATTAAGACACAGTCACTGAGACTGACACTAAAACACACGCGGTCACTGAGAGACACAGTCACTGAGACTGACACTAATATACACACAGACACTGAGACTGAAACTAACACACAGAGTCACTGAAACTGACACTAACAGACACACAGTCAGAGAGACACAGTGATTGAGACTGACACTGACACACAGTCACTGAGACGGACTCGAACACACACAGTTACTGAGACTGACACTAATACACACACAGTCACTGAGACTGACACTAATACACACAGTCCCTGAGACTGACACTAATACACACAGTCCCTGAGACTGACACGAACACACAGTCACTGAGACTGACACTAATACACACAGTCCCTGAGACTGCCACTAACACACACAGTCACTGAGACTGACACTAACTGAGACTGACACTAACACACACAGTCACTGAGACTGACTCGAACACAGTCACTGAGATTGACACTAACAGGCACACAGAGACACAGTCACTGAGACTGACACAAACACACAGTCACTGAGACTGACTCTAACACACAGAGTCACTGAAACTGACACAAATACACACACAGTCACTGAGACTGACACTAACAGACACACAGTCAGAGAGACACAGTCACTGAGACTGACACTGACACACAGTCACTGAGACTGACACTAACACACACAGTCACTGAGACTGACTCGAACATACACAGTTACTGAGACTGACACTAATACACACACGGTCACTGAGAATGAAACAAATACACACAGTCCCTAAGACTGACACTAACACACACACAGTCACTGAGACTGACACTAACAGACACATTAAGACACAGTCACTGAGACTGACACTAAAACACACGCGGTCACTGAGAGACACAGTCACTGAGACTGACACTAATATACACACAGTCACTGAGACTGACACTAACACACAGAGTCACTGAAACTGACACTAACAGACACACAGTCAGAGAGACACAGTGATTGAGACTGACACTGACACACAGTCACTGAGACGGACTCGAACACACACAGTTACTGAGACTGACACTAATACACACACAGTCACTGAGACTGACACTAATACACACAGTCCCTGAGACTGACACTAATACACACAGTCCCTGAGACTGACACGAACACACAGTCACTGAGACTGACACTAATACACACAGTCCCTGAGACTGCCACTAACACACACAGTCACTGAGACTGACACTAACTGAGACTGACACTAACACACACAGTCACTGAGACTGACTCGAACACAGTCACTGAGATTGACACTAACAGGCACACAGAGACACAGTCACTGAGACTGACACAAACACACAGTCACTGAGACTGACTCTAACACACAGAGTCACTGAAACTGACACAAATACACACACAGTCACTGAGACTGACACTAACAGACACACAGTCAGAGAGACACAGTCACTGAGACTGACACTGACACACAGTCACTGAGACTGACACTAACACACACAGTCACTGAGACTGACTCGAACACACACAGTTACTGAGACTGACACTAATACACACACGGTCACTGAGAATGAAACAAATACACACAGTCCCTAAGACTGACACTAACACACACACAGTCACTGAGACTGACACTAACAGACACATTAAGACACAGTCACTGAGACTGACACTAAAACACACGCGGTCACTGAGAGACACAGTCACTGAGACTGACACTAATATACACACAGTCACTGAGACTGACACTAACACACGCAGTCACTGAGACTGACACTAACACACAGTCACTGAGACTGACACTAACACACACATGGTCACTGAGACACAGTCACTGAGACTGACTCGAACACACACAGTTACTGAGACTGACACTAATACACACACAGTCACTGAGACTGACACTAATACACACAGTCCCTGAGACTGACACTAATACACACAGTCACTGAGACTGACATGAACACACAGTCACTGAGACTGACACTAACACACACAGTCACTGAGACTGCCACTAACTGAGACTGACACTAACACACACAGTCACTGAGACTGACTCGAGCACAGTCACTGAGATTGACACTAACAGACACACAGAGACACAGTCACTGAGACTGACACTAACACACAGTCACTGAGACTGACTCTAACACACAGAGTCACTGAAACTGACACAAATACACACACAGTCACTGAGACTGACACTAACAGACACACAGTCACAGAGACACAGTCACTGAGACTGACACTGACACACAGTCACTGAGACTGACACTAACACACACAGTCACTGAGACTGACTCGAACACACACAGTTACTGAGACTGACACTAATATACACACGGTCACTGAGAATGAAACTAATACACACAGTCCCTGAGACTGACACTAACACACACACAGTCACTGAGACTGACACTAACAGACACACAGTCACAGAGACACAGTCATTGAGACTGACACTGACACACAGTCACTGAGACTGACTCGAACACACACAGTTACTGAGACTGACACTAATACACACACAGTAACTGAGACTGACACTAATACACACAGTCCCTGAGACTGACACTAATACACACAGTCACTGAGACTGACATGAACACACAGTCACTGAGACTGCCACTAACACACACAGTCACTGAGACTGACTCGAACACAGTCACTGAGATTGACACTAACAGACACACAGAGACACAGTCACTGAGACTGACACTAACACACAGTCACTGAGATTGACACTAACTGACACACAGAGACACAGTCACTGAAACTGACACTAACAGACACACAGTCAGAGAGACACAGTGATTGAGACTGACACTGACACACAGTCACTGAGACTGACACTAACACACACAGTCACTGAGACTGACTCGAACACACACAGTTACTGAGACTGACACTAATACACACACGGTCACTGAGACTGAAACTAATACACACAGTCCCTGAGACTGACACTAACACAAACAGTCACTGAGGTACAGTCACTGAGACTGACACTAACACACACACAGTCACTGAGACTGACACTAACAGACACATTAAGACACAGTCACTGAGACTGACACTAAAACACACGCGGTCACTGAGAGACACAGTCACTGAGACTGACACTAATATACACACAGTCACTGAGACTGACACTAACACACACAGTCACTGAGACTGACACTAACACACAGTCACTGAGACTGACACTAACACACACATGGTCACTGAGACACAGTCACTGAGACTGACTCGAACACACACAGTTACTGAAACTGACACTAATACACACACAGTCCCTGAGACTGACACTAATACACACAGTCACTGAGACTGACATGAACACACAGTCACTGAGACTGACACTAATACACACAGTCCGTGAGACTGCCACTAACACACACAGTCACTGAGAATGACACTAACTGAGACTGACACTAACACACACAGTCACTGAGACTGACTCGAACACAGTCACTGAGATTAACACTAACAGACACACAGAGACACAGTCACTGAGACTGACACTAACACACAGTCACTGAGACTGACTCTAACACACAGAGTCACTGAAACTGACACTAACAGACACACAGTCAGAGAGACACAGTGATTGAGACTGACACTGACACACAGTCACTGAGACGGACTCGAACACACACAGTTACTGAGACTGACACTAATACACACACAGTCACTGAGACTGACACTAATACACACAGTCCCTGAGACTGACACTAATACACACAGTCCCTGAGACTGACACGAACACACAGTCACTGAGACTGACACTAATACACACAGTCACTGAGACTGACACTAACACACACAGTCACTGAGACTGACACTAACTGAGACTGACACTAACACACACAGTCACTGAGACTGACTCGAACACAGTCACTGAGATTGACACTAACAGGCACACAGAGACACAGTCACTGAGACTGACACAAACACACAGTCACTGAGACTGACTCTAACACACAGAGTCACTGAAACTGACACAAATACACACACAGTCACTGAGACTGACACTAACAGACACACAGTCAGAGAGACACAGTCACTGAGACTGACACTGACACACAGTCACTGAGACTGACACTAACACACACAGTCACTGAGACTGACTCGAACACACACAGTTACTGAGACTGACACTAATACACACACGGTCACTGAGAATGAAACAAATACACACAGTCCCTAAGACTGACACTAACACACACACAGTCACTGAGACTGACACTAACAGACACATTAAGACACAGTCACTGAGACTGACACTAAAACACACGCGGTCACTGAGAGACACAGTCACTGAGACTGACACTAATATACACACAGTCACTGAGACTGACACTAACACACAGAGTCACTGAAACTGACACTAACAGACACACAGTCAGAGAGACACAGTGATTGAGACTGACACTGACACACAGTCACTGAGACGGACTCGAACACACACAGTTACTGAGACTGACACTAATACACACACAGTCACTGAGACTGACACTAATACACACAGTCCCTGAGACTGACACTAATACACACAGTCCCTGAGACTGACACGAACACACAGTCACTGAGACTGACACTAATACACACAGTCACTGAGACTGACACTAACACACACAGTCACTGAGACTGACACTAACTGAGACTGACACTAACACACACAGTCACTGAGACTGACTCGAACACAGTCACTGAGATTGACACTAACAGGCACACAGAGACACAGTCACTGAGACTGACACAAACACACAGTCACTGAGACTGACTCTAACACACAGAGTCACTGAAACTGACACAAATACACACACAGTCACTGAGACTGACACTAACAGACACACAGTCAGAGAGACACAGTCACTGAGACTGACACTGACACACAGTCACTGAGACTGACACTAACACACACAGTCACTGAGACTGACTCGAACACACACAGTCACTGAGACTGACACGAATACACACACGGTCACTGAGAATGAAACAAATACACACAGTCCCTAAGACTGACACTAACACACACACAGTCACTGAGACTGACACTAACAGACACATTAAGACACAGTCACTGAGACTGACACTAAAACACACGCGGTCACTGAGAGACACAGTCACTGAGACTGACACTAATATACACACAGTCACTGAGACTGACACTAACACACGCAGTCACTGAGACTGACACTAACACACAGTCACTGAGACTGACACTAACACACACATGGTCACTGAGACACAGTCACTGAGACTGACTCGAACACACACAGTTACTGAGACTGACACTAATACACACACAGTCACTGAGACTGACACTAATACACACAGTCCCTGAGACTGACACTAATACACACAGTCACTGAGACTGACATGAACACACAGTCACTGAGACTGACACTAATACACACAGTCCCTGAGACTGCCACTAACACACACAGTCACTGAGACTGCCACTAACTGAGACTGACACTAACACACACAGTCACTGAGACTGACTCGAGCACAGTCACTGAGATTGACACTAACAGACACACAGAGACACAGTCACTGAGACTGACACTAACACACAGTCACTGAGACTGACTCTAACACACAGAGTCACTGAAACTGACACAAATACACACACAGTCACTGAGACTGACACTAACAGACACACAGTCACAGAGACACAGTCACTGAGACTGACACTGACACACAGTCACTGAGACTGACACTAACACACACAGTCACTGAGACTGACTCGAACACACACAGTTACTGAGACTGACACTAATATACACACGGTCACTGAGAATGAAACTAATACACACAGTCCCTGAGACTGACACTAACACACACACAGTCACTGAGACTGACACTAACAGACACACAGTCACAGAGACACAGTCATTGAGACTGACACTGACACACAGTCACTGAGACTGACTCGAACACACACAGTTACTGAGACTGACACTAATACACACACGGTCACTGAGACTGAAACTAATACACACAGTCCCTGAGACTGACACTAACACAAACAGTCACTGAGGTACAGTCACTGAGACTGACACTAACACACACACAGTCACTGAGACTGACACTAACAGACACATTAAGACACAGTCACTGAGACTGACACTAAAACACACGCGGTCACTGAGAGACACAGTCACTGAGACTGACACTAATATACACACAGTCACTGAGACTGACACTAACACACACAGTCACTGAGACTGACACTAACACACAGTCACTGAGACTGACACTAACACACACATGGTCACTGAGACACAGTCACTGAGACTGACTCGAACACACACAGTTACTGAAACTGACACTAATACACACACAGTCCCTGAGACTGACACTAATACACACAGTCACTGAGACTGACATGAACACACAGTCACTGAGACTGACACTAATACACACAGTCCGTGAGACTGCCACTAACACACACAGTCACTGAGAATGACACTAACTGAGACTGACACTAACACACACAGTCACTGAGACTGACTCGAACACAGTCACTGAGATTAACACTAACAGACACACAGAGACACAGTCACTGAGACTGACACTAACACACAGTCACTGAGACTGACTCTAACACACAGAGTCACTGAAACTGACACTAACAGACACACAGTCAGAGAGACACAGTGATTGAGACTGACACTGACACACAGTCACTGAGACGGACTCGAACACACACAGTTACTGAGACTGACACTAATACACACACAGTCACTGAGACTGACACTAATACACACAGTCCCTGAGACTGACACTAATACACACAGTCCCTGAGACTGACACGAACACACAGTCACTGAGACTGACACTAATACACACAGTCACTGAGACTGACACTAACACACACAGTCACTGAGACTGACACTAACTGAGACTGACACTAACACACACAGTCACTGAGACTGACTCGAACACAGTCACTGAGATTGACACTAACAGGCACACAGAGACACAGTCACTGAGACTGACACAAACACACAGTCACTGAGACTGACTCTAACACACAGAGTCACTGAAACTGACACAAATACACACACAGTCACTGAGACTGACACTAACAGACACACAGTCAGAGAGACACAGTCACTGAGACTGACACTGACACACAGTCACTGAGACTGACACTAACACACACAGTCACTGAGACTGACTCGAACACACACAGTTACTGAGACTGACACTAATACACACACGGTCACTGAGAATGAAACAAATACACACAGTCCCTAAGACTGACACTAACACACACACAGTCACTGAGACTGACACTAACAGACACATTAAGACACAGTCACTGAGACTGACACTAAAACACACGCGGTCACTGAGAGACACAGTCACTGAGACTGACACTAATATACACACAGTCACTGAGACTGACACTAACACACAGAGTCACTGAAACTGACACTAACAGACACACAGTCAGAGAGACACAGTGATTGAGACTGACACTGACACACAGTCACTGAGACGGACTCGAACACACACAGTTACTGAGACTGACACTAATACACACACAGTCACTGAGACTGACACTAATACACACAGTCCCTGAGACTGACACTAATACACACAGTCCCTGAGACTGACACGAACACACAGTCACTGAGACTGACACTAATACACACAGTCACTGAGACTGACACTAACACACACAGTCACTGAGACTGACACTAACTGAGACTGACACTAACACACACAGTCACTGAGACTGACTCGAACACAGTCACTGAGATTGACACTAACAGGCACACAGAGACACAGTCACTGAGACTGACACAAACACACAGTCACTGAGACTGACTCTAACACACAGAGTCACTGAAACTGACACAAATACACACACAGTCACTGAGACTGACACTAACAGACACACAGTCAGAGAGACACAGTCACTGAGACTGACACTGACACACAGTCACTGAGACTGACACTAACACACACAGTCACTGAGACTGACTCGAACACACACAGTCACTGAGACTGACACGAATACACACACGGTCACTGAGAATGAAACAAATACACACAGTCCCTAAGACTGACACTAACACACACACAGTCACTGAGACTGACACTAACAGACACATTAAGACACAGTCACTGAGACTGACACTAAAACACACGCGGTCACTGAGAGACACAGTCACTGAGACTGACACTAATATACACACAGTCACTGAGACTGACACTAACACACGCAGTCACTGAGACTGACACTAACACACAGTCACTGAGACTGACACTAACACACACATGGTCACTGAGACACAGTCACTGAGACTGACTCGAACACACACAGTTACTGAGACTGACACTAATACACACACAGTCACTGAGACTGACACTAATACACACAGTCCCTGAGACTGACACTAATACACACAGTCACTGAGACTGACATGAACACACAGTCACTGAGACTGACACTAATACACACAGTCCCTGAGACTGCCACTAACACACACAGTCACTGAGACTGCCACTAACTGAGACTGACACTAACACACACAGTCACTGAGACTGACTCGAGCACAGTCACTGAGATTGACACTAACAGACACACAGAGACACAGTCACTGAGACTGACACTAACACACAGTCACTGAGACTGACTCTAACACACAGAGTCACTGAAACTGACACAAATACACACACAGTCACTGAGACTGACACTAACAGACACACAGTCACAGAGACACAGTCACTGAGACTGACACTGACACACAGTCACTGAGACTGACACTAACACACACAGTCACTGAGACTGACTCGAACACACACAGTTACTGAGACTGACACTAATATACACACGGTCACTGAGAATGAAACTAATACACACAGTCCCTGAGACTGACACTAACACACACACAGTCACTGAGACTGACACTAACAGACACACAGTCACAGAGACACAGTCATTGAGACTGACACTGACACACAGTCACTGAGACTGACTCGAACACACACAGTTACTGAGACTGACACTAATACACACACAGTAACTGAGACTGACACTAATACACACAGTCCCTGAGACTGACACTAATACACACAGTCACTGAGACTGACATGAACACACAGTCACTGAGACTGCCACTAACACACACAGTCACTGAGACTGACTCGAACACAGTCACTGAGATTGACACTAACAGACACACAGAGACACAGTCACTGAGACTGACACTAACACACAGTCACTGAGATTGACACTAACTGACACACAGAGACACAGTCACTGAAACTGACACTAACAGACACACAGTCAGAGAGACACAGTGATTGAGACTGACACTGACACACAGTCACTGAGACTGACACTAACACACACAGTCACTGAGACTGACTCGAACACACACAGTTACTGAGACTGACACTAATACACACACGGTCACTGAGACTGAAACTAATACACACAGTCCCTGAGACTGACACTAACACAAACAGTCACTGAGGTACAGTCACTGAGACTGACACTAACACACACACAGTCACTGAGACTGACACTAACAGACACATTAAGACACAGTCACTGAGACTGACACTAAAACACACGCGGTCACTGAGAGACACAGTCACTGAGACTGACACTAATATACACACAGTCACTGAGACTGACACTAACACACACAGTCACTGAGACTGACACTAACACACAGTCACTGAGACTGACACTAACACACACATGGTCACTGAGACACAGTCACTGAGACTGACTCGAACACACACAGTTACTGAAACTGACACTAATACACACACAGTCCCTGAGACTGACACTAATACACACAGTCACTGAGACTGACATGAACACACAGTCACTGAGACTGACACTAATACACACAGTCCGTGAGACTGCCACTAACACACACAGTCACTGAGAATGACACTAACTGAGACTGACACTAACACACACAGTCACTGAGACTGACTCGAACACAGTCACTGAGATTAACACTAACAGACACACAGAGACACAGTCACTGAGACTGACACTAACACACAGTCACTGAGACTGACTCTAACACACAGAGTCACTGAAACTGACACTAACAGACACACAGTCAGAGAGACACAGTGATTGAGACTGACACTGACACACAGTCACTGAGACGGACTCGAACACACACAGTTACTGAGACTGACACTAATACACACACAGTCACTGAGACTGACACTAATACACACAGTCCCTGAGACTGACACTAATACACACAGTCCCTGAGACTGACACGAACACACAGTCACTGAGACTGACACTAATACACACAGTCACTGAGACTGACACTAACACACACAGTCACTGAGACTGACACTAACTGAGACTGACACTAACACACACAGTCACTGAGACTGACTCGAACACAGTCACTGAGATTGACACTAACAGGCACACAGAGACACAGTCACTGAGACTGACACAAACACACAGTCACTGAGACTGACTCTAACACACAGAGTCACTGAAACTGACACAAATACACACACAGTCACTGAGACTGACACTAACAGACACACAGTCACAGAGACACAGTCACTGAGACTGACACTGACACACAGACACTGAGACTGACACTAACACACACAGTCACTGAGACTGACTCGAACACACACAGTTACTGAGACTGACACTAATACACACACGGTCACTGAGAATGAAACTAATACACACAGTCCCTGAGACTGACACTAACACACACACAGTCACTGAGACTGACACTAACAGACACACAGTCACAGAGACACAGTCATTGAGACTGACACTGACACACAGTCACTGAGACTGACTCGAACACACACAGTTACTGAGACTGACACTAATACACACACAGTCACTGAGACTGAGACTAATACACACAGTCCCTGAGACTGACACTAATACACACAGTCACTGAGACTGACATGAACACACAGTCACTGAGACTGCCACTAACACACACAGTCACTGAGACTGACTCGAACACAGTCACTGAGATTGACACTAACAGACACACAGAGACACAGTCACTGAGACTGACACTAACACACAGTCACTGAGATTGACACTAACAGACACACAGAGACACAGTCACTGAAACTGACACTAACAGACACACAGTCAGAGAGACACAGTGATTGAGACTGACACTGACACACAGTCACTGAGACTGACACTAACACACACAGTCACTGAGACTGACTCGAACACACACAGTTACTGAGACTGACACTAATACACACACGGTCACTGAGACTGAAACTAATACACACAGTCCCTGAGACTGACACTAACACACACACAGTCACTGAGACTGACACTAACAGACACACAGTCACAGAGACACAGTCATTGAGACTGACACTGACACACAGTCACTGAGACTGACTCGAACACACACAGTTACTGAGACTGACACTAATACACACACAGTAACTGAGACTGACACTAATACACACAGTCCCTGAGACTGACACTAATACACACAGTCACTGAGACTGACATGAACACACAGTCACTGAGACTGCCACTAACACACACAGTCACTGAGACTGACTCGAACACACACAGTTACTGAGACTGACACTAATACACACACGGTCACTGAGACTGAAACTAATACACACAGTCCCTGAGACTGACACTAACACACACAGTCACTGAGGTACAGTCACTGAGACTGACACTAACACACACACAGTCCCTGAGACTGACACTAATACACACAGTCACTGAGACTGACACTAATACACACAGTCCCTGAGACTGACACTAATACACACAGTCACTGAGACTGACACTAATACACACAGTCACTGAGACTGACACTAACTGAGACTGACTCGAACACAGTCACTGAGATTGACACTAACAGACACACAGAGACACAGTCACTGAGACTAACACTAACACACAGTCACTGAGATTGACACTAACAGACACACAGAGACACAGTCACTGAAACTGACACTAACAGACACACAGTCAGAGAGACACAGTGATTGAGACTGACACTGACACACAGTCACTGAGACTGACACTAACACACACAGTCACTGAGACTGACTCGAACACACACAGTTACTGAGACTGACACTAATACACACACGGTCACTGAGACTGAAACTAATACACACAGTCCCTGAGACTGACACTAACACACACAGTCACTGAGGTACAGTCACTGAGACTGACACTAACACACACACAGTCACTGAGACTGACACTAACAGACACATTAAGACACAGTCACTGAGACTGACACTAAAACACACGCGGTCACTGAGAGACACAGTCACTGAGACTGACACTAATATACACACAGTCACTGAGACTGACACTAACACACACAGTCACTGAGACTGACACTAACACACAGTCACTGAGACTGACACTAACACACACATGGTCACTGAGACACAGTCACTGAGACTGACTCGAACACACACAGTTACTGAAACTGACACTAATACACACACAGTCACTGAGACTGACACTAATACACACAGTCCCTGAGACTGACACTAATACACACAGTCACTGAGACTGACATGAACACACAGTCACTGAGACTGACACTAATACACACAGTCCCTGAGACTGCCACTAACACACACAGTGACTGAGACTGACACTAACTGAGACTGACACTAACACACACAGTCACTGAGACTGACTCGAACACAGTCACTGAGATTAACACTAACAGACACACTGAGACACAGTCACTGAGACTGACACTAACACACAGTCACTGAGACTGACACTAACAGACACACAGTCAGAGAGACACAGTGATTGAGACTGACACTGACACACAGTCACTGAGACAGACTCGAACACACACAGTTACTGAGACTGACACTAACACACACACAGTCACTGAGACTGACACTAACAGACACATTAAGACACAGTCACTGAGACTGACACTAAAACACACGCGGTCACTGAGAGACACAGTCACTGAGACTGACACTAATATACACACAGTCACTGAGACTGACACTAACACACACAGTCACTGAGACTGACACTAACACACAGTCACTGAGACTGACACTAACACACACATGGTCACTGAGACACAGTCACTGAGACTGACTCGAACACACACAGTTACTGAAACTGACACTAATACACACACAGTCACTGAGACTGACACTAATACACACAGTCCCTGAGACTGACACTAATACACACAGTCACTGAGACTGACATGAACACACAGTCACTGAGACTGACACTAATACACACAGTCCCTGAGACTGCCACTAACACACACAGTCACTGAGACTGACACTAACTGAGACTGACACTAACACACACAGTCACTGAGACTGACTCGAACACAGTCACTGAGATTAACACTAACAGACACACTGAGACACAGTCACTGAGACTGACACTAACACACAGTCACTGAGACTGACACTAACAGACACACAGTCAGAGAGACACAGTGATTGAGACTGACACTGACACACAGTCACTGAGACAGACTCGAACACACACAGTTACTGAGACTGACACTAATACACACACAGTCACTGAGACTGACACTAATACACACAGTCCCTGAGACTGACACTAATACACACAGTCCCTGAGACTGACACGAACACACAGTCACTGAGACTGACACTAATACACACAGTCCCTGAGACTGCCACTAACACACACAGTCACTGAGACTGACACTAACTGAGACTGACACTAACACACACAGTCACTGAGACTGACTCGAACACAGTCACTGAGATTGACACTAACAGGCACACAGAGACACAGTCACTGAGACTGACACAAACACACAGTCACTGAGACTGACTCTAACACACAGAGTCACTGAAACTGACACAAATACACACACAGTCACTGAGACTGACACTAACAGACACACAGTCACAGAGACACAGTCACTGAGACTGACACTGACACACAGTCACTGAGACTGACACTAACACACACAGTCACTGAGACTGACTCGAACACACACAGTCACTGAGACTGACACTAATACACACACGGTCACTGAGAATGAAACAAATACACACAGTCCCTAAGACTGACACTAACACACACACAGTCACTGAGACTGACACTAACAGACACATTAAGACACAGTCACTGAGACTGACACTAAAACACACGCGGTCACTGAGAGACACAGTCACTGAGACTGACACTAATATACACACAGTCACTGAGACTGACACTAACACACGCAGTCACTGAGACTGACACTAACACACAGTCACTGAGACTGACACTAACACACACATGGTCACTGAGACACAGTCACTGAGACTGACTCGAACACACACAGTTACTGAGACTGACACTAATACACACACAGTCACTGAGACTGACACTAATACACACAGTCCCTGAGACTGACACTAATACACACAGTCACTGAGACTGACATGAACACACAGTCACTGAGACTGACACTAATACACACAGTCCCTGAGACTGCCACTAACACACACAGTCACTGAGACTGCCACTAACTGAGACTGACACTAACACACACAGTCACTGAGACTGACTCGAGCACAGTCACTGAGATTGACACTAACAGACACACAGAGACACAGTCACTGAGACTGACACTAACACACAGTCACTGAGACTGACTCTAACACACAGAGTCACTGAAACTGACACTAACAGACACACAGTCAGAGAGACACAGTGATTGAGACTGACACTGACACACAGTCACTGAGACGGTCTCGAACACACACAGTTACTGAGACTGACACTAATACACACACAGTCACTGAGACTGACACTAATACACACAGTCCCTGAGACTGATACGAACACACAGTCACTGAGACTGACACTAATACACACAGTCCCTGAGACTGCCACTAACACACACAGTCACTGAGACTGACACTAACTGAGACTGACACTAACACACACAGTCACTGAGACTGACTCGAACACAGTCACTGAGATTGACACTAATAGACACACAGAGACACAGTCACTGAGACTGACACAAACACACAGTCACTGAGACTGACACTAACACACACAGTCACTGAGGTACAGTCACTGAGACTGACACTAACACACACACAGTCACTGAGACTGACACTAACAGACACATTAAGACACAGTCACTGAGACTGACACTAAAACACACGCGGTCACTGAGAGACACAGTCACTGAGACTGACACTAATATACACACAGTCACTGAGACTGACACTAACACACGCAGTCACTGAGACTGACACTAACACACAGTCACTGAGACTGACACTAACACACACATGGTCACTGAGACACAGTCACTGAGACTGACTCGAACACACACAGTTACTGAGACTGACACTAATACACACACAGTCACTGAGACTGACACTAATACACACAGTCCCTGAGACTGACACTAATACACACAGTCACTGAGACTGACATGAACACACAGTCACTGAGACTGACACGAATGCACACAGTCCCTGAGACTGCCACTAACACACACAGTCACTGAGACTGACACTAACTGAGACTGACACTAACACACACAGTCACTGAGACTGACTCGAACACAGTCACTGAGATTGACACTAACAGACACACAGAGACACAGTCACTGAGACTGACACTAACACACAGTCACTGAGACTGACTCTAACACACAGAGTCACTGAAACTGACACTAACAGACACACAGTCAGAGAGACACAGTGATTGAGACTGACACTGACACACAGTCACTGAGACGGACTCGAACACACACAGTTACTGAGACTGACACTAATACACACACAGTCACTGAGACTGACACTAATACACACAGTCCCTGAGACTGACAGTAACACACATTCACTGAGACTGACTCTAACACACACAGTCACTGAGACTGACACTAACAGACACACGGGACACAGTCACAGATACTGACACTAACACACACAGTCACTGAGACTGACACTAATATACACACAGTCACTGAGACTGACACTAACACACAGTCACTGAGACTGACACTAACACACAGTCACTGAGACACACAGTCACTGAGACTGACACGAATACACACAGTCACTGAGACTGTCACTAATACACACAATCACTGAGACTGACACTAATACACACAGTCCCTGACACTGACTCTAACATAAACAGTCACTGACACTAATACACACACAGTCACTGAGACTGACTCTAACATACACAGTCACTGACACTAATACACACACAGTCACTGAGACTGACTCTAACATACACAGTCACTGAGACTGACACTAACACACAGTCACTGAGACTGACTCTAACATACACAGTCACTGACACTAATACACACAGTCACTGAGACTGACACGAACACACAGTCACTGAGACTGACACTAATACACACAGTCCCTGGACTGCCACTAACACACACAGTCACTGAGACTGACACTAACTGAGACTGACACTAACACACACAGTCACTGAGAGTGATTCGAACACAGTCACTGAGATTGACACTAACAGACACACAGAGACGCAGTCACTGAGACTGACACGAATACACACAGTCACTGAGACTGACTCTAACACACAGAGTCACTGAAACTGACACTAACAGACACACAGTCACAAAGACACAGTCACTGAGACTGACACTGGCACACAGTCACTGAGACTGACACTAATACACACAGTCCCTGAGACTGACACTAATACACACAGTCACTGAGACTGACACGAACACACAGTCACTGAGACTGACACTAATACACACAGTCCCTGAGACTGCCACTAACACACACAGTCACTGAGACTGACACTAACTGAGACTGACACTAACACACACAGTCACTGAGACTGACTCGAACACAGTCACTGAGACTGACACTAACAGACAAACAGAGACACAGTCACTGAGACTGACACTAACACACACAGTCACTGAGACTGACTCGAACACAGTCACTGAGATTGACACTAATAGACACACAGAGACACAGTCACTGAGACTGACACAAACACACAGTCACTGAGACTGACTCTAACACAGAGTCACTGAAACTGACACAAATACACACACAGTCACTGAGACTGACACTAACAGACACATCGTCACAGAGACACAGTCACTGAGACTGACACTGACACACAGTCACTGAGACTGACACTAACACACACAGTCACTGAGACTGACTCGAACACACACAGTTACTGAGACTGACACTAATACACACACAGTCACTGAGACTGACACTAATACACACAGTCCCTGAGACTGACACTAATACACACAGTCCCTGAGACTGACACTAACACACACAGTCACTGAGACTGACACTAACACACACACAGTCACTGAGACTGACACTAACAGACACACAGAGACACAGTTTCTGAGACCGACACTAACACACACAGTCACTGAGACTGACACTAATACACACACAGTCACTGAGACTGACACTAATACACACAGTCACTGAGATACAGTCACTGAGACTGACACTAACACACACACAGTCACTGAGACTGACACTAACAGACACACGCGGTCACTGAGAGACACAGTCATTGAGACTGACACTAATATACACACAGTCACTGAGACTGACACTAACACACACAGTCACTGAGACTGACACTAACACACAGAGTCACTGAGACTGACACTAACACACACAGTCACTGAGACTGACTCGAACATACACAGTCACTGAGACTGACACTAATACACACAGTCACTGAGACTGACACTAACACACAGTCACTGAGACTGACACTAACACACAGTCACTGAGACTGACTCTAACACACAGTCACTGAGACTGACTCTAACACACAGTCACTGAAACTGACACAAATACACACACAGTCACTGAGACTGACACTAACAGACACACAGTCACAGAGACGCAGTCACTGAGACTGACACTGACACACAGTCACTGAGACTGACACTAATACACACACGGTCACTGAGACTGACACTAATACACACAGTCTCTGAGACTGACACTAACACACACAGTCAGTGAGATACAGTCACTGAGACTGACACTAACACAAACACAGTCACTGAGACTGACACTAACAGACACACAGAGACACAGTTTCTGAGACTGACACTAACACACACAGTCACTGAGACTGACACTAATACACACAGTCACTGAGATACAGTCACTGAGACTGACACTAACACACACACAGTCACTGAGACTGACACTAACAGACACACTGAGACACAGTCACTGAGACTGACACTAAAACACACGCGGTCACTGAGAGACACAGTCACTGTGACTGACACTAATATACACACAGTCACTGAGACTGACACTAACACACAGTCACTGAGACTGACACTAACACACACATGGTTACTCAGACACAGTCACTGAGACTGACACTAACACACACATGATCACTGAGAAACACAGTCATTGAGACTGACAATAATATACACACAGTCACTGATACTAACACTGACACTAACACACACAGTCACTGAGACTGACATAGAACATAGAACATAGAACATAGAACATATAACATAGAACATTACAGCGCAGTACAGGCCCTTCGGCCCTCGATGTTGCGCCGATCCAAGCCCACCTAACCTACACTAACCCACTATCCTCCATATACCTATCCAATGCCCGCTTAAATACTCATAAAGAGGGAGAGTCCACCACTGCTACTGGCAGGGCATTCCATGAACTTACGACTCGCTGAGTGAAGAACCTACCCCTAACATCAGTCCTATATCTACCACCCCTTAATTTAAAGCTATGCCCCCTCGTAATAGCTGACTCCATACGTGGGAAAAGGTTCTCACTGTCAACCCTATCTAACCCCCTAATCATCTTGTACACCTCTATCAAGTCACCCCTAAACCTTCTTTTCTCCAATGAAAACAACCCCAAGTGCCTCAGCCTTTCCTCATACGATCTTCCTACCATACCAGGCAACATCCTGGTAAACTTCCTCTGCATCCGTTCCAGTGCCTCCACATCCTTCCTATAGTTTGGCGACCAAAACTGCACACAATATTCCAGATGCGGCCGCACCAGAGTCTTATACAACTGCACTGAGACTGACACTAACACATACAGTCACTGAGACTGACTCGAACATACACAGTCACTGAGACTGACTCGAACATACACAGTCACTGAGACTGACACTAACACACACAGTCACTGAGACTGACACTAACAGACACACAGTCACTGAGACACATTCACTGAGACTGACACTAACACACACAGTCACTGAGACTGACACTAACAGACATGTAGTCACTGAGACTCAGTCACTGAGATGGACACTAAACACACACGCAGTCACTGAGACACACAGTCACTGAGACTGACACTAATATACACACAGTCACTGAGACTGACACTAACACACACAGTCACTGAGACTGACTCGAACACACACAGTCACTGAGACTGACACTAATACAAACACAGTCACTGAGACTGACACTAGTACACACACAGTCACTGAGACTGACACTAATACACACACAGTCACTGACACTGACACTAATTCACACACAGTCACAGACTGACACTAATTCACACACAGTCACTGAGACTGACTCTAACACACAGTCACTGAGACTGACTCTAATACACAGTCATTGAGACTGACTCTAACACACACAGTCACTGTGACTGACACTAATACACACACAGTTACTGAGACTGACACTAACACACAGTCACTGAGATTGACACTAATACACACAGTCACTGAGACTGACACTAACACACACAGTCACTGAGACTGACACTAATACACACAGTCACTGAGATACAGTCACTGAGACTGACACTAAAACACACACAGTCACTGAGACTGACACTAACAGACACACTGAGACACAGTCACTGAGGCTGACACTAATATACACACAGTCACTGAGACTGACACTAATACACACAGTCACTGAGACTGACACTAACACACACAGTCACTGAGACTGACACTAACACACACATGGTCACTGAGACACAGTCACTGAGACTGACACTAACACACACATGGTCACTGAGACACACAGTCATTGAGACTGACACTAATATACACACAGTCACTGATACTAACACTGACACTAACACACATAGTCACTGAGACTGACACTAACACACAGTCACTGAGACTGACACTAACACACAGTCACTGAGACTGACACTAACACACACAGTCACTGAGACTGACTCGAACATACACAGTCACTGAGACTGACGCTAATAGACACAGTCACTGAGACTGACACTAACACACACAGTCACCGAGACTGACACTAACACACACAGTCACTGAGACTGACTCGAACATACACAGTCACTGAGACTGACGCTAACACACAGTCACTGAGACTGACACTAACACACACAGTCACTGAGACTGACACTAACAGACACACAGTCACTGAGACACAGTCACTGAGACTGACACTAACAGACATGCAGTCACTGAGACTCAGTCACTGAGAATGACACTAACACACACGCAGTCACTGAGACACACAGTCACTGAGACTGACACTAATATACACACAGTCACTGAGACTGACACTAATACAAACACAGTCACTGAGACTGACACTACTACACACACAGTCACTGACACTGACACTAATACACACACAGCCACAGACTGACACTAATTCACACACAGTCCCTGAGACTGACACTAACACACAGTCACTGAGACTGACTCTAACATACACAGTCACTGACACTAATACACACACAGTCACTGAGACTGACACTACTACACACACAGTCACTGACATTAATTCACACACAATCACTGAGACTGACACTAATTCACACACAGTCACTGAGACTGACACTAATACACACAGTCACTGAGATTCACACGAACACACACTTAGTCACTAAGACTGACACTAATATACACACTTGGTGAAACTGACACTAATACACACACAGTCACTGAGACTGATACACAGTCACTGAGACTGACACTAACACACAGTCACTGAGATTGACTCTAACACACACAGTCACTGAGACTGACACTGACACACGTATAGTCTCAGTGACTGTGTGTATATTAGTGTCAGTCTCAGTGACTAAGTGTGTGTTCGTGTCAGTCTCAGTGACTGTGTGTGTATTAGTGTCAGTCTCAGTGACTGTGTGTATTAGTGTCAGTCTCAGTGACTGTGTGTCTGTTAGTGTCAGTCTCAGTGACTGTGTGTGTTAGAGTCAGTCTCAGTGACTGTGTGTGTTAGAGTCAGTCTCAGTGACTGTGTGTGTTAGAGTCAGTCTCAGAAACCGTGTGTGTATTAGATCCAGTCTCTAATACACTGTGACTGTGTCTCAGTGACTGTGTGTTAGTGTCAGTCTCAGTGACTGTGTGTATTAGTGTCAGTCTCAGTGACTGTGTCTCAGTGACAGTGTGTGTTCATGTCAGTCTCAGTGGCTGTGTGTTTCAGTGACCGTGTGTGTATTAGTGTCAGTGTCAGTGACTGTGTCTCAGTGACTGTGCGTGTTAGTGTCAGTCTCAGTGATTGTGTGTGTATTAGTGTCAGTCTCAGTGACTGTGTGTGTGTCAGTCTCAGAAACCGTGTGTGTATTAGAGTCAGTCTCTAATACACACACGGTTTCTGAGACTGACACACACACACAGTCACTGAGACTGATACACAGTCACTGAGACTGACACTAACACACAGTCACTGAGATTGACTCTAACACACACAGTCACTGAGACTGACACTGACACACGTATAGTCTCAGTGACTGTGTGTATATTAGTGTCAGTCTCAGTGACTAAGTGTGTGTTCGTGTCAGTCTCAGTGACTGTGTGTGTATTAGTGTCAGTCTCAGTGACTGTGTGTATTAGTGTCAGTCTCAGTGACTGTGTGTCTGTTAGTGTCAGTCTCAGTGACTGTGTGTGTTAGAGTCAGTCTCAGTGACTGTGTGTGTTAGAGTCAGTCTCAGTGACTGTGTGTGTTAGAGTCAGTCTCAGAAACCGTGTGTGTATTAGATCCAGTCTCTAATACACTGTGACTGTGTCTCAGTGACTGTGTGTTAGTGTCAGTCTCAGTGACTGTGTGTATTAGTGTCAGTCTCAGTGACTGTGTCTCAGTGACAGTGTGTGTTCATGTCAGTCTCAGTGGCTGTGTGTTTCAGTGACCATGTGTGTATTAGTGTCAGTGTCAGTGACTGTGTCTCAGTGACTGTGTGTTAGTGTCAGTCTCAGTGATTGTATGTGTATTAGTGTCAGTCTCAGTGACTGTGTGTGTTCATATCAGTCTCAGTGACTGTGTTTGTGTCAGTCTCAGTGACTGTGTGTGTTAGTGTCAGTCTCAGTGACTGTGTGTTTGTGTCAGTCTCAGTGACTGTGTTTGTGTCAGTCTCAGTGACTGTGTTTGTGTCAGTCTCAGTGACTGTGTGTGTTAGTGTCGGTCTCAGTGACTGTGTGTGTTCATGTCAGTCTCAGTGACTGTGTGTCTCAGAGACTGTGTGTGTTAGTGTCAGTTTCAGTGACTGTGTATTCGTGTCAGTCTCAGTCTCAGTGACTGTGTGTCTCAGTGACTGTATGTGTTCGTGTCAATCTCAGTGACTGTGTGTGTTCGTGTCAGTCTCAGTGACTGTGTGTATTACTGTCAGTCTCAGTGACTGTGTGTATTACTGTCATTTTCAGTGACTGTGTATTTGTGTCAGTCTCAGTGACTGTGTGTCTCAGAGACTGTATATGTTAGAGTCAGTCTCAGTGACTGTGTTTCAGTGTCAGTTTCAGTGTCTGTGTGTGTTAGTGTCAGTCTCAGTGACTGTGTGTCTCAGTGACTGTGTGTGTTCGTGTCAGTCTCAGTGACGGTGTGTCTCAGTGACTGTGTGTGTTCGTGTCAGTCTCAGTGACGGTGTGTCTCAGTGACTGTGTGTGGTCATGTCAGTCTCAGTGACTGTGTGTATTAGTGTCAGTGTCAGTGACTGTGTGTGTTCATGTCAGTCTCAGTGACTGTGTGTGTTCGTGTCAGTCTCAGTGACTGTGTGTCTCAGAGACTGTATATGTTAGAGTCAGTCTCAGTGACTGTGTGTCAGTGTCAGTTTCAGTGACTGTGTATTCGTGTCAGTCTCTGTGACTTTGTGTCTCAGTGACTGTGTGTGTTCGTGTCTGTCTCAGTGACTGTGTGTGTATTATTGCCAGTGACTGTGTGTGTTCGTGTCAGTCTCAGTGACTGTGTGTTCGTGTCAGTCTCACTGACTGTGTGTCTCAGTGACTGTGTATGTTAGAGTCAGTCTCAGTGACTGTGTTTGTTAGTGTCAGTCTCAGTGACTGTGTGTGTTAGTGTCAGTTCAGTGACTGTGTATTTGTGTCAGTCTCGGTGACCGTGTGTCTCAGTGACTCTATGTGTTCGTGTCAGTCTCAGTGACTGTGTGTGTTCGTGTCAGTCTCAGTGACTGTGTGTCTCAGTGACTGTATGTGTTCGTGTCAGTCTCAGTGACTGTGTGTGTTCATGTCAGTCTCAGTGACAGTGTGTCTCAGAGACTGTGTGTGTTTGTGTCAATCTCAGTGACTGTGTGTCTCAGTGACTGTGTGTGTTTGTGTCAGTCTCAGTGACTGTTTGTCTCAGTGACTGTGTGTATTCGCGTCAGTCTCAGTGACACTGTAACAAACACACTGTCACAGACTGGGACCCTGACACTAAGTTGTGAGTGGAGGGGAAGGGGTAGGTTGTGTGGCAGGAGGTGACAGGAGTTACCGTCAAGGGCCAGTGAATGAAGCTCAGTGACTGATCGAACCGGTTCATGAAGATGATGAAGAAGATGACGCTGAAGATCAGCTCGATGATGGGGGCAGTGGAATAGCCGCCATATGCCGAGGAACAGAAACAGATGAAGACAATCAGGCAGAGTAACTGTTGGAGAACCGAGAGAGACAGTGAGAATGGTCACACAAAAGGGCAGCTCCTCACGGCCCCCCCAGACACCCAGACACAGCTCACCGACCGGCCCCACCCAGACACATCTCACCGACCGGCCACACCCCACCCAGACACATCTCACCGACCGGCCACACCCCACCCAGACACATCTCACCGACCGGCCCCACCCAGACACATCTCACCGACCGGCCACACCCCACCCAGACACATCTCACCGACCGGCCCCACCCCACCCAGACACAGCTCACCGACCGGCCCCACCTAGACACATCTCACCGACCGGCCACACCCCACCCAGACACATCTCACCGACCGGCCACACCCCACCCAGACACATCTCACCGACCGGCCCCACCCAGACACATCTCACCGACCGGCCACACCCCACCCAGACACATCTCACCGACCGGCCCCACCCCACCCAGACACATCTCACCGACCGGCCCCACCCAGACACATCTCACCGACCGGCCCCACCCCACCCAGACACATCTCACCGACCGGCCCCACCCCACCCAGACACAGCTCACCGACCGGCCCCACCCCACCCAGACACATCTCACCGACCGGCCTGGCCCCACCCAGACACATCTCACCGACCGGCCCCACCCCACCCAGACACATCTCACCGACCGGCCACACCCCACCCAGACACATATCACCGACCGGCCCCACCCCACCCAGACACATCTCACCGACCGGCCACACCCCACCCAGACACATCTCACCGACCGGCCCCACCCCACCCAGACACATCTCACCGACCGGCCACACCCCACCCAGACACATCTCACCGACCGGCCACACCCCACCCAGACACATCTCACCAACCGGCCACACCCCACCCAGACACATCTCACCGACCGGTCACACCCCACCCAGACACATCTCACCGACCGGCCTGGCCCCACCCAGACACGTCTCACCGACCGGACCGACCCCACCCAGACACATCTCACCGACCGGCCCCACCCAGACACATCTCACCGACCGGCCCCACCCAGACACATCTCACCGTCCGGCCACACCCAGACACATCTCACCGACCGGCCACACCCCACCCAGACACATCTCACCGACCGTCCACACCCCACCCAGACACATCTCACCGACCGGCCCCACCCCACCCAGACACATCTCACCGACCGGCCCCACCCAGACACATCTCACCGACCGGCCACACCCCACCCAGACACATCTCACCGACCGGCCCCACCCCACCCAGACACATCTCACCGACCGGCCCCACCCAGACACATCTCACCGACCGGCCCCACCCCACCCAGACACATCTCACCGACCGGCCCGACCCCACCCAGACACATCTCACCGACTGGCCACAACCCACCCAGACACATCTCACCGACCGGCCACACCCCACCCAGACACATCTCACCGACCGGCCACACCCCACCCAGACGCATCTCACCGACCGGCCCCACCCAGACACATCTCACCGACCGGCCACACCCCACCCAGACACATCTCACCGACCGGCCACACCCCACCCAGACACATCTCACCGACCGGCCACACCCCACCCAGACACAGCTCACCGACCGGCCACACCCCACCCAGACACATCTCACCGACCGGCCCCACCCAGACACATCTCACCGACCGGCTCCACCCAGACACATCTCACCGACCGGCCCCACCCCACCCAGACACATCTCACCGACCGGCCACACCCCACCCAGACACATCTCACCGACCGGCCCCACCCAGACACATCTCACCGACCGGCCCCACCCAGACACATCTCACCGACCGGCCCCACCCCACCCAGACACGTCTCACCGACCGGCCCCACCCCACCCAGACACATCTCACCGACCGGCCCCACCCCACCCAGACACATCTCACCGACCGGCCCCACCAAGACACATCTCACCGACCGGCCCCACACCACCCAGACACATCTCACCGACCGGCCCCACCAAGACACATCTCACCGACCGGCCTGGCCCCACCCAGACACGTCTCACCGACCGGCAACACCCCACCCAGACACATCTCACCGACCGGCCACACCCCACCCAGACACATGTCACCGACCGGCCACACCCCACCCAGACACATCTCACCGACCGGCCCCACCCCACCCAGACACATCTCACCGACCGGCCACACCCCACCCAGACACATCTCACCGACCGGCCCCACCCAGACACATCTCACCGACCGGCCCCACCCAGACACATCTCACCGACCGGCCTGGCCCCACCCAGACACATCTCACCGACCGGCCCCACCCCGCCCAGACACGTCTCACCGACCGGCCACACCCCACCCAGACACATCTCACCGACCGGCCACACCCCACCCAGACACATCTCACCGACCGGCCCCACCCAGACACATCTCACCGACCGGCCCCACCCAACCCAGACACATCTGACCGACAGGCCCCACCCAGACACATCTCACCGACCGGCCCCACCCAGACACATCTCACCGACCGGCCCCACCCCACCCAGACACATCTCACCGACCGGCCCCACCCCACCCAGACACATCTCACCGACCGGCCCCACCCCACCCAGACACATCTCACCGACCGGCCCCACCCCACCCAGACACATATCACCAACCGGCCCCACCCCACCCAGACACATCTCACTGACTGGCCCAACCCCACCCAGACACATCTCACCGACCGGCCCCACCCCACCCAGACACATCTCACCGACCGGCCCCACCCCACCCAGACACATCTCACCGACCGGCCACACCCCACCCAGACACATCTCACCGACCGGCCCCACCCCACCCAGACACATCTCACCGACCGGCCACACCCCACCCAGACACATCTCACCGACCGGCCCCACCCCACCCAGACACATCTCACCGACCGGCCCCACCCCACCCAGACACATCTCACCGACCGGCCCCACCCAGACACATCTCACCGACCGGCCCCACCCAGACACATCTCACCGACCGGCCTGGCCCCACCCAGACACGTCTCACCGACTGGCCCCACCCCACCCAGACACATCTCACCGACCGGCCCCACCCCACCCAGACACATCTCACCGACCGGCCACACCCCACCCAGACACATCTCACCGACCGGCCCCACCCCACCCAGACACATCTCACCGACCGGCCCCACCCAGACACATCTCACCGACCGGCCCCACCCCACCCAGACACATCTCACCGACCGGCCCCACCCCACCCAGACACATATCACCGACCGGCCCCACCCCACCCAGACACATCTCACCGACCGGCCACACCCCACCCAGACACATCTCACCGACCGGCCCCACCCCACCCAGACACATCTCACCGACCGGCCCCACCCCACCCAGACACATCTGACCGACCGGCCCCACCCAGACACATCTCACCGACCGGCCCCACCCAGACACATCTCACCGACCGGCCTGGCCCCACCCAGACACGTCTCACCGACTGGCCCCACCCCACCAAGACACATCTCACCGACCGGCCCCACCCCACCCAGACACATCTCACCGACCGGCCACACCCCACCCAGACACATCTCACCGACCGGCCCCACCCCACCCAGACACATATCACCGACCGGCCCCACCCCACCCAGACACATCTCACCGACCGGCCCCACCCCACCCAGACACATCTCACCGACCGGCCACACCCCACCCAGACACATCTCACCGACCGGCCCCACCCCACCCAGACACATCTCACCGACCGGCCACACCCCACCCAGACACATCTCACCGACCGGCCACACCCAGACACATCTCACCGACCGGCCCCACCCAGACACATCTCACCGACCGGCCACACCCCACCCAGACACATCTCACCGACCGGCCCCACCCCACGCAGACACATCTCACCGACCGGCCCCACCCCACCCAGACACATCTCAACGACCGGCCCCACCCAACCCAGACACATCTCACCGACCGGCCCCACCCAGACACATCTCACCGACCGGCCCCACCCAGACACATCTCACCGACCGGCCGGGCCCCACCCAGACACATCTCACCGACCGGCCCCATCCCACCCAGACACATCTCACCGACCGGCCCCACCCCACCCAGACACAGCTCACCGACCGGCCCCACCCCACCCAGACACATCTCACCGACCGGCCCCATCCCACCCAGACACATCTCACCGACCGGCTCCACCCCACCCAGACACATCTCACCGACCGGCCCCACCCCACCCAGACACATCTCACCGACCGGCCCCACCCCACCCAGACACATCTCACCGACCGGCCCCACCCCACCCAGACACAGCTCACCGACCGGCCCCACCCCACCCAGACACATCTCACCGACCGGCCCCACCCCACCCAGACACATCTCACCGACCGGCTCCACCCCACCCAGACACATCTCACCGACCGGCCCCACCCCACCCAGACACATCTCACCGACCGGCCACACCCCACCCAGACACATCTCACCGACCGGCCACACCCCACCCAGACACAGCTCACCGACCGGGCCCACCCCACCCAGACACATCTCACCGACCGGCCCCACCCCACCCAGACACATCTCAACGACCGGCCCCACCCCAGCCAGACACATCTCACCGACCGGCCACAACCCACCCAGACACATCTCACCGACCGGCCCCACCCCACCCAGACACATCTCACCGACCGGCCCCACCCCACCCAGACACATCTCACCGACCGGCCACACCCCACCCAGACACATCTCACCGACCGGCCCCACCCAGACACATCTCACCGACCGGCCCCACCCAGACACATCTCACCGACCGGCCCCACCCCACCCAGACACATCTCACCGACCGGCCACACCCCACCCAGACACATCTCACCGACCGGCCACACCCCACCCAGACACAGCTCACCGACCGGCCCCACCCAGACACATCTCACCGACCGGCCCCACCCAGACACATCTCACCGACCGGCCCCACCCCACCCAGACACATCTCACCGACCGGCCCAGCCCCACCCAGACACATCTCACCGACCGGCCACACCCAGACACATCTCACCGACCGGCCCCACCCAGACACATCTCACCGACCGGCCCCACCCCACCCAGACACATCTCACCGACCGGCCACACCCCACCCAGGCACATCTCACCGACCGGCCCCACCCAGACCCATCTCACCGACCGGCCCCACCCAGACACATCTCACCGACCGGCCTGGCCCCACCCAGACACGTCTCACCGACCGGCCACACCCCACCCAGACACATCTCACCGACCGGCCACACCCCACCCAGACACATCTCACCGACCGGCCACACCCCACCCAGACACATCTCACCGACCGGCCACACCCCACCCAGACACATGTCACCGACCGGCCCCACCCAGACACATCTCACCGACCGGCCCCACCCAGACACATCTCACCGACCGGCCCCACCCAGACACATCTCACCGACCGGCCACACCCCACCCAGACACATCTCACCGACCGGCCCCACCCCACCCAGACACATCTCACCGACCGGCCCCACCCCACCCAGACACATCTCACCGACCGGCCACACCCCACCCAGACACATGTCACCGACCGGCCCCACCCAGACACATCTCACCGACCGGCCCCACCCAGACACATCTCACCGACCGGCCCCACCCAGACACATCTCACCGACCGGCCACACCCCACCCAGACACATCTCACCGACCGGCCCCACCCCACCCAGACACATCTCACCGACCGGCCTGGCCCCACCCAGACACATCTCACCGACCGGCCCCACCCAGACACATCTCACCGACCGGCCCCACCCCACCAAGACACATCTCACCGACCGGCCCCACCCCACCCAGACACATCTCACCGACCGGCCACACCCCACCCAGACACATCTCACCGACCGGCCCCACCCCACCCAGACACATCTCACCGACCGGCCACACCCCACCCAGACACATCTCACCGACCGGCCCCACCCCACCCAGACACATATCACCAACCGGCCCCACCCCACCCAGACACATCTCACTGACTGGCCCAACCCCACCCAGACACATCTCACCGACCGGCCCCACCCCACCCAGACACATCTCACCGACCGGCCCCACCCCACCCAGACACATCTCACCGACCGGCCACACCCCACCCAGACACATCTCACCGACCGGCCCCACCCCACCCAGACACATCTCACCGACCGGCCCCACCCCACCCAGACACATCTGACCGACCGGCCCCACCCAGACACATCTCACCGACCGGCCCCACCCAGACACATCTCACCGACCGGCCTGGCCCCACCCAGACACGTCTCACCGACTGGCCCCACCCCACCCAGACACATCTCACCGACCGGCCCCCACCCCACCCAGACACATCTCACCGACCGGCCACACCCCAACCAGACACATCTCACCGACCGGCCCCACCCCACCCAGACACATCTCACCGACCGGCCCCACCCCACCCAGGCACATCTCACCGACCGGCCCCACCCCACCCAGACACATATCACCGACCGGCCCCCACCCCACCCAGACACATCTCACCGACCGGCCACACCCCACCCAGACACATCTCACCGACCGGCCCCACCCCACCCAGACACATCTCACCGACCGGCCCCACCCCACCCAGACACATCTGACCGACCGGCCCCACCCAGACACATCTCACCGACCGGCCCCACCCAGACACGTCTCACCGACTGGCCCCACCCCACCCAGACACATCTCACCGACCGGCCCCACCCCACCCAGACACATCTCACCGACCGGCCACACCCCACCCAGACACATCTCACCGACCGGCCCCACCCCCACCCAGACACATATCACCGACCGGCCCCACCCCACCCAGACACATCTCACCGACCGGCCCCACCCCACCCAGACACATCTCACCGACCGGCCCCACCCAGACACATCTCACCGACCGGCCCCACCCAGACACATCTCACCGACCGGCCTGGCCCCACCCAGACACGTCTCACCGACTGGCCCCACCCCACCCAGACACATCTCACCGACCGGCCCCCACCCCACCCAGACACATCTCACCGACCGGCCACACCCCACCCAGACACATCTCACCGACCGGCCCCACCCCACCCAGACACATCTCACCGACCGGCCCCACCCAGACACATCTCACCGACCGGCCCCACCCCACCCAGACACATCTCACCGACCGGCCCCACCCCACCCAGACACATCTCACCGACCGGCCACACCCCACCCAGACACATCTCACCGACCGGCCCCACCCCACCCAGACACATCTCACCGACCGGCCCCACCCCACCCAGACACATCTCACCGACCGGCCACACCCAGACACATCTGACCGACCGGCCCCACCCAGACACATCTCACCGACCGGCCCCCACCCAGACACATCTCACCGACCGGCCCCACCCCACCCAGACACATCTCACCGACCGGCCCCACCCAGACACATCTCACCGACCGGCCCCACCCCACCCAGACACATCTCACCGACCGGCCCCACCCCACCCAGACACATATCACCGACCGGCCCCACCCCACCCAGACACATCTCACCGACCGGCCACACCCCACCCAGACACATCTCACCGACCGGCCCCACCCCACCCAGACACATCTCACCGACCGGCCCCACCCCACCCAGACACATATCACCGACCGGCCCCACCCAGACACATCTCACCGACCGGCCCCCACCCAGACACATCTCACCGACCGGCCTGGCCCCACCCAGACACGTCTCACCGACTGGCCCCACCCCACCCAGACACATCTCACCGACCGGCCCCACCCCACCCAGACACATCTCACCGACCGGCCACACCCCACCCAGACACATCTCACCGACCGGCCCCACCCCACCCAGACACAGCTCACCGACCGGCCCCACCCCACCCAGACACATCTCACCGACCGGCCCCACCCCACCCAGACACATCTCACCGACCGGCCCCACCCCACCCAGACACATCTCACCGACCGGCCACACCCCACCCAGACACATCTCACCGACCGGCCCCACCCCACCCAGACACATCTCACCGACCGGCCACACCCCACCCAGACACATCTCACCGACCGGGCCACACCCAGACACATCTCACCGACCGGCCCCACCCAGACACATCTCACCGACCGGCCACACCCCACCCAGACACATCTCACCGACCGGCCCCACCCCACCCAGACACATCTCACCGACCGGCCCCACCCCACCCAGACACATCTCAACGACCGGCCCCACCCAACCCAGACACATCTCACCAACCGGCCCCACCCAGACACATCTCACCGACCGGCCCCACCCAGACACATCTCACCGACCGGCCGGGCCCCACCCAGACACATCTCACCGACCGGCCCCATCCCACCCAGACACATCTCACCGACCGGCCCCACCCCACCCAGACACATCTCACCGACCGGCCCCACCCCACCCAGACACAGCTCACCGACCGGCCCCATCCCACCCAGACACATCTCACCGACCGGCCCCACCCCACCCAGACACAGCTCACCGACCGGCCCCACCCCACCCAGACACATCTCACCGACCGGCCCCACCCCACCCAGACACATCTCACCGACCGGCCCCACCCCACCCAGACACAGCTCACCGACCGGCCCCACCCCACCCAGACACATCTCACCGACCGGCCCCACCCCACCCAGACACATCTCACCGACCGGCTCCACCCCACCCAGACACATCTCACCGACCGGCCCCACCCCACCCAGACACATCTCACCGACCGGCCCCACCCCACCCAGACACATCTCAACGACCGGCCCCACCCCAGCCAGACACATCTCACCGACCGGCCACAACCCACCCAGACACATCTCACCGACCGGCCCCACCCCACCCAGACACATCTCACCGACCGGCCCCACCCCACCCAGACACATCTCACCGACCGGCCACACCCCACCCAGACACATCTCACCGACCGGCCCCACCCAGACACATCTCACCGACCGGCCCCACCCAGACACATCTCACCGACCGGCCCCACCCCACCCAGACACATCTCACCGACCGGCCACACCCCACCCAGACACATCTCACCGACCGGCCACACCCCACCCAGACACAGCTCACCGACCGGCCCCACCCAGACACATCTCACCGACCGGCCCCACCCAGACACATCTCACCGACCGGCCCCACCCCACCCAGACACATCTCACCGACCGGCCCAGCCCCACCCAGACACATCTCACCGACCGGCCACACCCAGACACATCTCACCGACCGGCCCCACCCAGACACATCTCACCGACCGGCCCCACCCCACCCAGACACATCTCACCGACCGGCCACACCCCACCCAGACACATCTCACCGACCGGCCCCACCCAGACCCATCTCACCGACCGGCCCCACCCAGACACATCTCACCGACCGGCCTGGCCCCACCCAGACACGTCTCACCGACCGGCCACACCCCACCCAGACACATCTCACCGACCGGCCACACCCCACCCAGACACATCTCACCGACCGGCCACACCCCACCCAGACACATCTCACCGACCGGCCACACCCCACCCAGACACATGTCACCGACCGGCCCCACCCAGACACATCTCACCGACCGGCCCCACCCAGACACATCTCACCGACCGGCCACACCCCACCCAGACACATCTCACCGACCGGCCCCACCCCACCCAGACACATCTCACCGACCGGCCCCACCCCACCCAGACACATCTCACCGACCGGCCACACCCCACCCAGACACATGTCACCGACCGGCCCCACCCAGACACATCTCACCGACCGGCCCCACCCAGACACATCTCACCGACCGGCCCCACCCAGACACATCTCACCGACCGGCCACACCCCACCCAGACACATCTCACCGACCGGCCCCCACCCCACCAAGACACATCTCACCGACCGGCCCCACCCCACCCAGACACATCTCACCGACCGGCCACACCCCACCCAGACACATCTCACCGACCGGCCCCACCCCACCCAGACACATCTCACCGACCGGCCACACCCCACCCAGACACATCTCACCGACCGGCCCCACCCCACCCAGACACATATCACCAACCGGCCCCACCCCACCCAGACACATCTCACTGACTGGCCCAACCCCACCCAGACACATCTCACCGACCGGCCCCACCCCACCCAGACACATCTCACCGACCGGCCCCACCCCACCCAGACACATCTCACCGACCGGCCACACCCCACCCAGACACATCTCACCGACCGGCCCCACCCCACCCAGACACATCTCACCGACCGGCCACACCCCACCCAGACACATCTCACCGACCGGCCCCACCCCACCCAGACACATCTCACCGACCGGCCCCACCCCACCCAGACACATCTGACCGACCGGCCCCACCCAGACACATCTCACCGACCGGCCCCACCCAGACACATCTCACCGACCGGCCTGGCCCCACCCAGACACGTCTCACCGACTGGCCCCACCCCACCCAGACACATCTCACCGACCGGCCCCACCCCACCCAGACACATCTCACCGACCGGCCACACCCCACCCAGACACATCTCACCGACCGGCCCCACCCCACCCAGACACATATCACCGACCGGCCCCACCCCACCCAGACACATCTCACCGACCGGCCCCACCCCACCCAGGCACATCTCACCGACCGGCCCCACCCCACCCAGACACATATCACCGACCGGCCCCACCCCACCCAGACACATCTCACCGACCGGCCACACCCCACCCAGACACATCTCACCGACCGGCCCCACCCCACCCAGACACATCTCACCGACCGGCCCCACCCCACCCAGACACATCTGACCGACCGGCCCCACCCAGACACATCTCACCGACCGGCCCCACCCAGACACATCTCACCGACTGGCCCCACCCCACCCAGACACATCTCACCGACCGGCCCCACCCCACCCAGACACATCTCACCGACCGGCCACACCCCACCCAGACACATCTCACCGACCGGCCCCACCCCACCCAGACACATATCACCGACCGGCCCCACCCCACCCAGACACATCTCACCGACCGGCCCCACCCCACCCAGACACATCTCACCGACCGGCCACACCCCACCCAGACACATCTCACCGACCGGCCCCACCCCACCCAGACACATCTCACCGACCGGCCACACCCCACCCAGACACATCTCACCGACCGGCCACACCCAGACACATCTCACCGACCGGCCCCACCCAGACACATCTCACCGACCGGCCCCACCCAGACACATCTCACCGACCGGCCACACCCCACCCAGACACATCTCACCGACCGGCCACACCCCACCCAGACACATCTCACCGACCGGCCACACCCCACCCAGACACATCTCACCGACCGGCCCCACCCCACCCAGACACATCTCACCGACCGGCCACACCCCACCCAGACACATCTCACCGACCGGCCACACCCAGACACATCTCACCGACCGGCCCCACCCAGACACATCTCACCGACCGGCCCCACCCAGACACATCTCACCGACCGGCCGGGCCCCACCCAGACACATCTCACCGACCGGCCCCATCCCACCCAGACACATCTCACCGACCGGCCCCACCCCACCCAGACACAGCTCACCGACCGGCCCCACCCCACCCAGACACATCTCACCGACCGGCCCCATCCCACCCAGACACATCTCACCGACCGGCCCCACCCCACCCAGACACATCTCACCGACCGGCCACACCCCACCCAGACACATCTCACCGACCGGCCCCACCCCAGCCAGACACATCTCACCGACCGGCCCCACCCCACCCAGACACATCTCACCGACCGGCCCCACCCCACCCAGACACATCTCACCGATCGGCCACACCCCACCCAGACACATCTCACCGACCGGCCCCACCCAGACACATCTCACCGACCGGCCCCACCCAGACACATCTCACCGACCGGCCCCACACCACCCAGACACATCTCACCGACCGGCCACACCCCACCCAGACACATCTCACCGACCGGCCACACCCCACCCAGACACAGCTCACCGACCGGCCCCACCCAGACACATCTCACCGACCGGCCCCACCCAGACACATCTCACCGACCGGCCCCACCCCACCCAGACACATCTCACCGACCGGCCCAGCCCCACCCAGACACATCTCACCGACCGGCCACACCCAGACACATCTCACCGACCGGCCCCACCCAGACACATCTCACCGACCGGCCCCACCCCACCCAGACACATCTCACCGACCGGCCACACCCCACCCAGACACATCTCACCGACCGGCCCCACCCAGACCCATCTCACCGACCGGCCCCACCCAGACACATCTCACCGACCGGCCTGGCCCCACCCAGACACGTCTCACCGACCGGCCACACCCCACCCAGACACATCTCACCGACCGGCCACACCCCACCCAGACACATCTCACCGACCGGCCACACCCCACCCAGACACATCTCACCGACCGGCCACACCCAGACACATCTCACCGACCGGCCCCACCCAGACACATCTCACCGACCGGCCCCACCCAGACACATCTCACCGACCGGCCACACCCCACCCAGACACATCTCACCGACCGGCCCCACCCCACCCAGACACATCTCACCGACCGGCCCCACCCCACCCAGACACATCTCACCGACCGGCCACACCCCACCCAGACACATGTCACCGACCGGCCCCACCCAGACACATCTCACCGACCGGCCCCACCCAGACACATCTCACCGACCGGCCCCACCCAGACACATCTCACCGACCGGCCACACCCCACCCAGACACATCTCACCGAACGGCCCCACCCAGACACATCTCACCGACCGGCCCCACCCCACCCAGACACATCTCACCGACCGGCCTGGCCCCACCCAGACACATCTCACCGACCGGCCACACCCAGGCACATCTCACCGACCGGCCCCACCCAGACACATCTCACCGACCGGCCCCACCCCACCCAGACACATCTCACCGACCGGCCACAGCCCACCCAGACACATCTCACCGACCGGCCACACCCCACCCAGACACATCTCACCGACCGGCCACACCCCACCCAGACACATCTCACCGACCGGCCCCACCCCACCCAGACACATCTCACCGACCGGCCTGGCCCCACCCAGACACATCTCACCGACCGGCCACACCCAGACACATCTCACCGACCGGCCCCACCCAGACACATCTCACCGACCGGCCCCACCCCACCCAGACACATCTCACCGACCGGCCACACCCAGACACATCTCACCGACCGGCCCCACCCCACCCAGACACATCTCACCGACCGGCCCCACCCCACCCAGACACATCTCACCGACCGGCCCCACCCCACCCAGACACATCTCACCGACCGGCCCCACCCCACCCAGACACATTTCACCGACCGGCCACACCCCACCCAGACACATCTCACCGACCGGCCACACCCCACTCAGACACATCTCACCGACCGGCCCCACCCCACCCAGAAACATCTCACCGACCGGCCACACCCCACCCAGACACATCTCACCGACCGGCCCCACCCCACCCAGACACATCTCACCGACCGGCCCCACCCCACCCAGACACATCTCACCGACCGGCCACACCCAGACACATCTCACCGACCGGCCCCACCCCACCCAGACACATCTCACCGACCGGCCCCACCCCACGCAGACACATCTCACCGACCGGCCCCACCCCACCCAGACACATCTCACCGACCGGCCCCACCCCACCCAGACACAACTCACCGACCGGCCACACCCCACCCAGACACATCTCACCGACCGGCCCCACCCAGACACATCTCACCGACCGGCCCCACCCCACCCAGACACATCTCACCGACCGGCCGCACCCCACCCAGACACATCTCACCGACCGGCCCCACCCCACCCAGACACATCTCACCGACCGGCCCCACCCCACCAAGACACATCTCACCGACCGGCCCCACCCAGACACATCTCACCGACCGGCCACACCCCACCCAGACACATCTCACCGACCAGCCCCACCCCACCCAGACACATCTCACCGACCGGCCACACCCCACCCAGACACATCTCACCGACCGGCCCCACCCAGACACATCTCACCGACCGGCCACACCCCACCCAGACACATCTCACCGACCGGCCCCACCCCACCCAGACACATCTCACCGACCGGCCCCACCCCACCCAGACACATCTCACCGACGGGCCACACCCCACCCAGACACAGCTCACCGATCGGCCACACCCCACCCAGACACATCTCACCGACCGGCCCCACCCCACCCAGACACAACTCACCGACCGGCCCCACCCAGACACATCTCACCGACCGGCCACACCCCACCCAGACACATCTCACCGACCAGCCCCACCCCACCCAGACACATCTCACCGACCGGCCACACCCCACCCAGACACATCTCACCGACCGGCCCCACCCGGACACATCTCACCGACCGGCCACACCCCACCCAGACACATCTCACCGACCGGCCACACCCCACCCAGACACATCTCACCGACCAGCCCCACCCCACCCACACACATCTCACCGACCGGCCACACCCCACCCAGACACATCTCACCGACCGGCCCCACCCCACCCAGACACATCTCACCGACCGGCCACACCCCACCCAGACACATCTCACCGACCGGCCCCACCCCACCCAGACACATCTCACCGACCGGCCCCACCCCACCCAGACACATCTCACCGACCGGCCCCACCCCACCCAGACACATCTCACCGACCGGCCCCACCCCACCCAGACACATCTCACCGACCGGCCCCACCGCACCCAGACACATCTCACCGACCGGCCCCACCCCACCCAGACACATCTCACCGACCGGCCCCACCCCACCCAGACACATCTCACCGACCGGCCCCACCCCACCCAGACACATCTCACCGACCGGCCCCACCCAGACACATCTCACCGACCGGCCCCACCCAGACACATCTCACCAACCGGCCCCACCCCACCCAGACACATCTCACCGACCGGCCCCACCCCACCCAGACACATCTCACCGACCGGCCCCACCCAGACACATCTCACCGACCGGCCCCACCCAGACACATCTCACCGACCGGCCCCACCCCACCCAGACACATCACACGGACCGGCCCCACCCCACCCAGACACATCTCACCGACCGGCCCCACCCCACCCAGACACATCTCACTGACCGGCCACACTCCACCCAGACACATCTCACCGACCGGCCCCACCCCACCCAGACACATCTCACCGACCGGCCCCACCCCACCCAGACACATCTCACCGACCGGCCCCACCCCACCCAGACACATCTCACCGACCGGCCACACTCCACCCAGACACATCTCACTGACCGGCCCCACCCCACCCAGACACATCTCACCGACCGGCCACACCCCACCCAGACACATCTCACCGACCGGCCCCACCCAGACACATCTCACCGACCGGCCCCACCCCACCCAGACACATCTCACCAACCGGCCCCACCCCACCCCGACATATCTCACCGACCGGCCACACCCCACCAAGACACATCTCACCGACCGGCCCCACCCAGACACATCTCACTGACCGGCCACACCCCACCAAGACACATCTCACCGACCGGCCCCACCCAGACACATCTCACCGACCGGCCACACCCCACCCAGACACATCTCACCGACCGGCCCCAACCCACCCAGACACATCTCAGCGAAGGGCCCCACCCAGACACATCTCACCAACCGGCCACACCCCACCCAGACACATCTCACCGACCGGCCCCACCCAGACGCATCTCACCGACCGGCCCCACCCCACCCAGACACATCTCACCGACCGGCCCCACCCCACCCAGACACATCTCAGCGACCCGCCCCACGCAGACACATCTCACCGACCGGCCCCACCCCACCCAGACACATCTCACCGACCGGCCCCACCCCACCCAGACACATCTCACCGACCGGCCCCACCCCACCCAGACACATCTCACCAACGGGCCCCACCCCACCCAGACACATCTCACCGACCGGCCCCACCCCACCCAGACACATCTCACCGACCGGCCCCACCCAGACACATCTCACCGACCGGCCCCACCCAGACACATCTCACCGACCGGCCCCACCCCACCCAGACACATCACACGGACCGGCCCCACCCCACCCAGACACATCTCACCGAAGGGCCCCACCCAGACACATCTCACCAACCGGCCACACCCCACCCAGACACATCTCACCGACCGGCCCCACCCAGACACATCTCACCGACCGGCCCCACCCCACCCAGACACATCTCACCGACCGGCCCCACCCAGACACATCTCACCGACCGGCCACACCCCACCCAGACACATCTCACAGACCGGCCCCATCCCACCCAGACACATCTCACCGACCGGCCCCACCCCACCCAGACACATCTCACCGACCGGCCCGACCCAGACACATGTCACCGACAGGCCCCACCCCACCCAGACACATCTCACCGACCGGCCCCACCCAGACACATCTCACCGACCGGCCACACCCCAACCAGACACATCTCACCGACCGGCCCCACCCAGACACATCTCACCGAGCGGCCCCACCCCACTCAGACACATCTCACCGACCGGCCCCACCCCACCCAGACACATCTCACCGGCCCAGCCCCACCCAGACACATCTCACCGACCGGCCTGGCCCCACCCAGACACATCTCACCGACCGGCCCCACCCCACCCAGACAAATCTCACCGACCGGCCCCACCCCACCCAGACACATCTCACCGACCGGCCCCACCCAGACACATCTCACCGACCGGCCCCACCCCACCCAGACACATCTCACCGACCGGCCCCACCCAGACACATCTCACCGACCGGCCACACCCCACCCAGACACATCTCACCGACCGGCCCCACCCAGACACATCTCACTGACCGGCCCCACCCCACCCAGACACCCAGACACATCTCACCGACCGGCCACACCCCACCCAGACACATCTCACCGACCGGCCACACCCAGACACATCTCACCGACCGGCCCCACCCCACCCAGACACATCTCACCGACCGGCCCCACCCCACCCAGACACATCTCACCGACCGGCCCCACCGCACCCAGACACATCTCACCGACCGGCCACACCCCACCCAGACACATCTCACCGACGGGCCCCACCCCACCCAGACACATCTCACCGACCGGCCCCACCCCACCCAGACACATCTCACCGACCGGCCCCACCCAGGCACATCTCACCGACCGGCCTGGCCCCACCCAGACACATCTCACCCACCGGCCCCACCCAGACACATCTCACCGACCGGCCACACCCCACCCAGACACATCTCACCGACCGGCCACACCCCACCCAGACACATCTCACCGACCGGCCACACCCCACCCAGACACATCTCACCGACCGGCCCCACCCAGACACATCTCACCGACCGGCCCAGCCCCACCCAGACACATCTCACCGACCGGCCCCACCCCACCCAGACACATCTCACCGACCGGCCACACCCCACCCAGACACATCTCACCGACCGGCCACACCCCACCCAGACACATCTCACCGACCGGCCACACCCCACCCAGACACAGCTCACCGACCGGGCCCACCCCACCCAGACACATCTCACCGACCGGCCACACCCCACCCAGACACATCTCACCGACCGGGCCCACCCCACCCAGACACATCTCACCGACCGGCCCCACCCCACCCAGACACATCTCAACGACCGGCCCCACCCCACCCAGACACATCTCACCGACCGGCCACAACCCACCCAGACACATCTCACCGACCGGCCCCACCCAGACACATCTCACCGACCGGCCCCACCCCACCCAGACACATCTCACCGACCGGCCCCACCCAGACACATCTCACCGACCGGCCCCACCCAGACACATCTCACCGACCGGCCCCACCCCACCCAGACACATCTCACCGACCGGCCACACCCCACCCAGGCACAGCTCACCGACCGGCCACACCCCACCCAGACACATCTCACCGACCGGCCCCACCCAGACACATCTCACCGACCGGCCCCACCCAGACACATCTCACCGACCGGCCCCACCCCACCCAGACACATCTCACCGACCGGCCACACCCCACCCAGACACATCTCACCGACCGGCCCCACCCAGACACATCTCACCGACCGGCCCCACACAGACACATCTCACCGACCGGCCCCACCCCACCCAGACACATCTCACCGACCGGCCACACCCCACCCAGACACATCTCACCGAACGGCCCCACCCAGACACATCTCACCGACCGGCCCCACCCCACCCAGACACATCTCACCGACCGGCCCCACCCAGACACATCTCACCGACCGGCCCCATCCCACCCAGACACATCTCACCGACCGGCCTGGCCCCACCCAGACACGTCTCACCGACCGGCCACACCCCACCCAGACACATCTCACCGACCGGCCCCACCCCACCCAGACACATCTCACCGACCAGCCCCACCCCACCCAGACACATCTCACCGACCGGCCTGGCCCCACCCAGACACATCTCACCGACCGGCCACACCCCACCCAGACACATCTCACCGACCGGCCACACCCCACCCAGACACATCTCACCGACCGGCCCCACCCCACCCAGACACATCTCACCGACCGGCCACACCCCACCCAGACACATCTCACCGACCGCCCCACCCACCCCCAGACCACATCCCCTCCCCCCCCGACCCCCCCCCCCCCGGCCCCACCCCACCCACCCAGACACATCTCACCCCGACCGGCCCCCACCCCACCCAGACACATCTCACGACCGGCCCCACCCCACCCAGACACATCTCACCGACCGGCCCCACCCCCACCAGACACATCTCACCGACCGGCCCACACCCCACCCAGGCACATCTCACCGACCGGCCCCACCCCACCCAGACACATCTCACCGACCGGCCGCACCCCACCCAGACACATCTCACCGACCGGCCCCACCCCACCCAGACACATCTCACCGACCGGCCCCACCCCACCAAGACACATCTCACCGACCGGCCCCACCCAGACACATCTCACCGACCGGCCACACCCCACCCAGACACATCTCACCGACCGGCCCTACCCAGACACATCTCACCGACCGGCCCCACCCAGACACATCTCACCGACCGGCCACACCCAGACACATCTCACCGACCGGCCCCACCCCACCCAGACACATCTCACCGACCGGCCCCACCCCACCCAGACACATCTCACCGACCGGCCACACCCCACCCAGACACATCTCACCGACCGGCCCCACCAAGACACATCTCACCGACCGGCCCCACCCCACCCAGACACATCTCACCGACCGGCCCCACCCCACCCAGACACATCTCACCGACCGGCCCCACCCCACCCAGACACATCTCACCGACCGGCCACACCCCACCCAGACACATCTCACCGACCGGCCCCACCCCACCCAGACACATCTCACCGACCGGCCACACCCCACCCAGACACATCTCACCGACGGGCCACACCCCACCCAGACACAGCTCACCGATCGGCCTGGCCCCACCCAGACACATCTCACCGACCGGCCACACCCCACCCAGACACAACTCACCGACCGGCCACACCCCACCCAGACACATCTCACCGACCGGCCCCACCCAGACACATCTCACCGACCGGCCCCACCCCACCCAGACACATCTCACCGACCGGCCACACCCCACCCAGACACATCTCACCGACCGGCCACACCCCACCCAGACCCATCTCACCGACCGGCCCCACCCCACCCAGACACATCTCACCGACCGACCCCACCCAGACCCATCTCACCGACCGGCCCCACCCCACCCAGACACATCTCACCGACCGGCCCCACCCCACCCAGGCACATCTCACCGACCGGCCTGGCCCCACCCAGACACATCTCACCGACCGGCCACACCCCACCCAGACACACCTCACCGACCGGCCACACCCCACCCAGACACATCTCACCGACCGGCCACACCCCACCCAGACACATCTCACCGACCGGCCCCACACCACCCAGACACATCTCACCGACCGGCCCAGCCCCACCCAGACACATCTCACCGACCGGCCTGGCCCCACCCAGACACATCTCACCGACCGGCCACACCCCACCCAGACACATCTCACCGACCGGCCACACCCCACCCAGACACATCTCACTGATCGGCCCCACCCAGACACATCTCACCGACCGGCCCCACCCCACCCAGACACATCTCACCGACCGGCCCCTCCCCACCCAGACACATCTCACCGACCGGCCCAGCCCCACCCAGACACATCTCACCGACCGGCCCCTCCCCACCCAGACACATCTCACCGACCGGCCACACCCCACCCAGACACATCTCACCGACCGGCCACACCCCACCCAGACACATCTCACCGACCGGCCACACCCCACCCAGACACATCTCACCGACCGGCCCCACCCCACCCAGACACATCTCACCGACCGGCCCCTCCCCACCCAGACACATCTCACCGACCGGCCACACCCCACCCAGACACATCTCACCGACCGGCCACACCCCACCCAGACACATCTCACCGACCGGCCACACCCCACCCAGACACATCTCACCGACCGGCCCCACCCCACCCAGACACATCTCACCGACCGGCCCCTCCCCACCCAGACACATCTCACCGACCGGCCACACCCCACCCAGACACATCTCACCGACCGGCCTGGCCCCACCCAGACACATCTCACCGACCGGCCAAACCCCACCCAGACACATCTCACCGACCGGCCCCACCCCACCCAGACACATCTCACCGACCGGCCCCACCCAGACACATTTCACCGACCGGCCCCACCCCACCCAGACACATCTCACCGACCGGCCACACCCCACCCAGACACATCTCACCGACCGGCCCCACCCAGACACGTCTCACCGACCGGCCACACCCAGACACGTCTCACCGACCGGCCACACCCCACCCAGACACATCTCACCGACCGGCCCCACCCCACCCAGACACATCTCACCGACCGGCCCCACCCCACCCAGACACATCTCACCGACCGGCCCAGCCCCACCCAGACACATCTCACCGACCGGCCTGGCCCCACCCAGACACATCTCACCGACCGGACACACCCCACCCAGACACATCTCACCGACCGGCCACACCCCACCCAGACACATCTCACCGACCGGCCCCACCCCACCCAGACACACCTCACCGACCGGCCCCACCCCACCCAGACACATCTCACCGACCGGCCCCACCCCACCAAGACACACCTCACCGACCGGCCCCACCCCACCCAGACACATCTCACCGACCGGCCACACCCAGACACATCTCACCGACCGGCCTGGCCCCACCCAGACACATCTCACCGACCGGCCACACCCCACCCAGACACATCTCACCGACCGGCCACACCCCACCCAGACACATCTCACCGACCGGCCCCACCCCACCCAGACACACCTCACCGACCGGCCCCACCCGGACACATCTCACCGACCGGCCACACCCCACCCAGACACAACTCACCGACCGGCCCCACCCAGACACATCTCACCGACCGGCCACACCCCACCCAGACACATCTCACCGACCAGCCCCACCCCACCCAGACACATCTCACCGACCGGCCACACCCCACCCAGACACATCTCACCGACCGGCCCCACCCGGACACATCTCACCGACCGGCCACACCCCACCCAGACACATCTCACCGACCGGCCACACCCCACCCAGACACATCTCACCGACCAGCCCCACCCCACCCACACACATCTCACCGACCGGCCACACCCCACCCAGACACATCTCACCGACCGGCCCCACCCCACCCAGACACATCTCACCGACCGGCCACACCCCACCCAGACACATCTCACCGACCGGCCCCACCCCACCCAGACACATCTCACCGACCGGCCCCACCCCACCCAGACACATCTCACCGACCGGCCCCACCCCACCCAGACACATCTCACCGACCGGACACACCCCACCCAGACACACCTCACCGACCGGCCCCACCCCACCCAGACACATCTCACCGACCGGCCCCACCCCACCCAGACACATCTCACCGACCGGCCCCACCCCACCCAGACACATCTCACCGACCGGCCCCACCCAGACACATCTCACCGACCGGCCCCACCCAGACACATCTCACCGACCGGCCCCACCCCACCCAGACACATCTCACCGACCGGCCCCACCCCACCCAGACACATCTCACCGACCGGCCCCACCCAGACACATCTCACCGACCGGCCCCACCCAGACACATCTCACCGACCGGCCCCACCCCACCCAGACACATCACACGGACCGGCCCCACCCCACCCAGACACATCTCACCGACCGGCCCCACCCCACCCAGACACATCTCACCGACCGGCCCCACCCCACCCAGACACATCTCACCGACCGGCCCCACCCCACCCAGACACATCTCACCGACCGGCCCCACCCCACCCAGACACATCTCACCGACCGGCCACACTCCACCCAGACACATCTCACTGACCGGCCCCACCCAGACACATCTCACCGACCGGCCCCACCCCACCCAGACACATCTCACCGACCGGCCCCACCCCACCCAGACACATCTCACCGACCGGCCACACCCCACCCAGACACATCTCACCGACCGGCCACACCCCACCCAGACACAGCTCACCGACCGGCCCCACCCCACCCAGACACATCTCACCGACCGGCCCCACCCCACCCAGACACATCTCACCGACCGGCCACACCCCACCCAGACACATCTCACCGACCGGCCCCACCCAGACACATCTCACCGACCGGCCCCACCCCACCCAGACACATCTCACCAACCGGCCCCACCCCACCCCGACATATCTCACCGACCGGCCACACCCCACCAAGACACATCTCACCGACCGGCCCCACCCAGACACATCTCACTGACCGGCCACACCCCACCAAGACACATCTCACCGACCGGCCCCACCCAGACACATCTCACCGACCGGCCACACCCCACCCAGACACATCTCACCGACCGGCCCCAACCCACCCAGACACATCTCACCGAAGGGCCCCACCCAGACACATCTCACCAACCGGCCACACCCCACCCAGACACATCTCACCGACCGGCCCCACCCAGACGCATCTCACCGACCGGCCCCACCCCACCCAGACACATCTCACCGACCGGCCCCACCCCACCCAGACACATCTCAGCGACCCGCCCCACGCAGACACATCTCACCGACCGGCCCCACCCCACCCAGACACATCTCACCGACCGGCCCCACCCCACCCAGACACATCTCACCGACCGGCCCCACCCCACCCAGACACATCTCACCAACGGGCCCCACCCCACCCAGACACATCTCACCGACCGGCCCCACCCCACCCAGACACATCTCACCGACCGGCCCCACCCAGACACATCTCACCGACCGGCCCCACCCAGACACATCTCACCGACCGGCCCCACCCCACCCAGACACATCACACGGACCGGCCCCACCCCACCCAGACACATCTCACCGAAGGGCCCCACCCAGACACATCTCACCAACCGGCCACACCCCACCCAGACACATCTCACCGACCGGCCCCACCCAGACACATCTCACCGACCGGCCCCACCCCACCCAGACACATCTCACCGACCGGCCCCACCCAGACACATCTCACCGACCGGCCACACCCCACCCAGACACATCTCACAGACCGGCCCCATCCCACCCAGACACATCTCACCGACCGGCCCCACCCCACCCAGACACATCTCACCGACCGGCCCGACCCAGACACATGTCACCGACAGGCCCCACCCCACCCAGACACATCTCACCGACCGGCCCCGCCCAGACACATCTCACCGACCGGCCACACCCCAACCAGACACATCTCACCGACCGGCCCCACCCAGACACATCTCACCGAGCGGCCCCACCCCACTCAGACACATCTCACCGACCGGCCCCACCCCACCCAGACACATCTCACCGGCCCAGCCCCACCCAGACACATCTCACCGACCGGCCTGGCCCCACCCAGACACATCTCACCGACCGGCCCCACCCCACCCAGACAAATCTCACCGACCGGCCCCACCCCACCCAGACACATCTCACCGACCGGCCCCACCCAGACACATCTCACCGACCGGCCCCACCCCACCCAGACACATCTCACCGACCGGCCCCACCCAGACACATCTCACCGACCGGCCACACCCCACCCAGACACATCTCACCGACCGGCCCCACCCAGACACATCTCACTGACCGGCCCCACCCCACCCAGACACATCTCACCGACCGGCCCCACCCCACCCAGACACATCTCACCGACCGGCCACACCCCACCCAGACACATCTCACCGACCGGCCACACCCAGACACATCTCACCGACCGGCCCCACCCCACCCAGACACATCTCACCGACCGGCCCCACCCCACCCAGACACATCTCACCGACCGGCCCCACCGCACCCAGACACATCTCACCGACCGGCCACACCCCACCCAGACACATCTCACCGACGGGCCCCACCCCACCCAGACACATCTCACCGACCGGCCCCACCCCACCCAGACACATCTCACCGACCGGCCCCACCCAGGCACATCTCACCGACCGGCCTGGCCCCACCCAGACACATCTCACCCACCGGCCCCACCCAGACACATCTCACCGACCGGCCACACCCCACCCAGACACATCTCACCGACCGGCCACACCCCACCCAGACACATCTCACCGACCGGCCACACCCCACCCAGACACATCTCACCGACCGGCCCCACCCAGACACATCTCACCGACCGGCCCAGCCCCACCCAGACACATCTCACCGACCGGCCCCACCCCACCCAGACACATCTCACCGACCGGCCACACCCCACCCAGACACATCTCACCGACCGGCCACACCCCACCCAGACACATCTCACCGACCGGCCACACCCCACCCAGACACAGCTCACCGACCGGGCCCACCCCACCCAGACACATCTCACCGACCGGCCACACCCCACCCAGACACATCTCACCGACCGGGCCCACCCCACCCAGACACATCTCACCGACCGGCCCCACCCCACCCAGACACATCTCAACGACCGGCCCCACCCCACCCAGACACATCTCACCGACCGGCCACAACCCACCCAGACACATCTCACCGACCGGCCCCACCCAGACACATCTCACCGACCGGCCCCACCCCACCCAGACACATCTCACCGACCGCCCCCACCCAGACACATCTCACCGACCGGCCCCACCCAGACACATCTCACCGACCGGCCCCACCCCACCCAGACACATCTCACCGACCGGCCACACCCCACCCAGGCACAGCTCACCGACCGGCCACACCCCACCCAGACACATCTCACCGACCGGCCCCACCCAGACACATCTCACCGACCGGCCCCACCCAGACACATCTCACCGACCGGCCCCACCCCACCCAGACACATCTCACCGACCGGCCACACCCCACCCAGACACATCTCACCGACCGGCCCCACCCAGACACATCTCACCGACCGGCCCCACACAGACACATCTCACCGACCGGCCCCACCCCACCCAGACACATCTCACCGACCGGCCACACCCCACCCAGACACATCTCACCGAACGGCCCCACCCAGACACATCTCACCGACCGGCCCCACCCCACCCAGACACATCTCACCGACCGGCCCCACCCAGACACATCTCACCGACCGGCCCCATCCCACCCAGACACATCTCACCGACCGGCCTGGCCCCACCCAGACACGTCTCACCGACCGGCCACACCCCACCCAGACACATCTCACCGACCGGCCCCACCCCACCCAGACACATCTCACCGACCAGCCCCACCCCACCCAGACACATCTCACCGACCGGCCTGGCCCCACCCAGACACATCTCACCGACCGGCCACACCCCACCCAGACACATCTCACCGACCGGCCCCACCCCACCCAGACACATCTCACCGACCGGCCACACCCCACCCAGACACATCTCACCGACCGGCCCCACCCCACCCAGACACATCTCACCGACCGGCCCCACCCCACCCAGACACATCTCACCGACCGGCCCCACCCCACCCAGACACATCTCACCGACCGGCCCCACCCCACCCAGACACATCTCACCGACCGGCCCCACCCCACCCAGACACATCTCACCGACCGGCCACACCCCACCCAGGCACATCTCACCGACCGGCCCCACCCCACCCAGACACATCTCACCGACCGGCCGCACCCCACCCAGACACATCTCACCGACCGGCCCCACCCCACCCAGACACATCTCACCGACCGGCCCCACCCCACCAAGACACATCTCACCGACCGGCCCCACCCAGACACATCTCACCGACCGGCCACACCCCACCCAGACACATCTCACCGACCGGCCCTACCCAGACACATCTCACCGACCGGCCCCACCCAGACACATCTCACCGACCGGCCACACCCAGACACATCTCACCGACCGGCCCCACCCCACCCAGACACATCTCACCGACCGGCCCCACCCCACCCAGACACATCTCACCGACCGGCCACACCCCACCCAGACACATCTCACCGACCGGCCCCACCAAGACACATCTCACCGACCGGCCCCACCCCACCCAGACACATCTCACCGACCGGCCCCACCCCACCCAGACACATCTCACCGACCGGCCCCACCCCACCCAGACACATCTCACCGACCGGCCCCACCCCACCCAGACACATCTCACCGACCGGCCCCACCCCACCCAGACACATCTCACCGACCGGCCACACCCCACCCAGACACATCTCACCGACCGGCCCCACCCCACCCAGACACATCTCACCGACCGGCCACACCCCACCCAGACACATCTCACCGACGGGCCACACCCCACCCAGACACAGCTCACCGATCGGCCTGGCCCCACCCAGACACATCTCACCGACCGGCCACACCCCACCCAGACACAACTCACCGACCGGCCACACCCCACCCAGACACATCTCACCGACCGGCCCCACCCAGACACATCTCACCGACCGGCCCCACCCCACCCAGACACATCTCACCGACCGGCCACACCCCACCCAGACACATCTCACCGACCGGCCACACCCCACCCAGACCCATCTCACCGACCGGCCCCACCCCACCCAGACACATCTCACCGACCGACCCCACCCAGACCCATCTCACCGACCGGCCCCACCCCACCCAGACACATCTCACCGACCGGCCCCACCCCACCCAGGCACATCTCACCGACCGGCCTGGCCCCACCCAGACACATCTCACCGACCGGCCACACCCCACCCAGACACACCTCACCGACCGGCCACACCCCACCCAGACACATCTCACCGACCGGCCACACCCCACCCAGACACATCTCACCGACCGGCCCCACACCACCCAGACACATCTCACCGACCGGCCCAGCCCCACCCAGACACATCTCACCGACCGGCCTGGCCCCACCCAGACACATCTCACCGACCGGCCACACCCCACCCAGACACATCTCACCGACCGGCCACACCCCACCCAGACACATCTCACTGATCGGCCCCACCCAGACACATCTCACCGACCGGCCCCACCCCACCCAGACACATCTCACCGACCGGCCCCTCCCCACCCAGACACATCTCACCGACCGGCCCAGCCCCACCCAGACACATCTCACCGACCGGCCCCTCCCCACCCAGACACATCTCACCGACCGGCCACACCCCACCCAGACACATCTCACCGACCGGCCACACCCCACCCAGACACATCTCACCGACCGGCCACACCCCACCCAGACACATCTCACCGACCGGCCCCACCCCACCCAGACACATCTCACCGACCGGCCACACCCCACCCAGACACATCTCACCGACCGGCCACACCCCACCCAGACACATCTCACCGACCGGCCCCACCCCACCCAGACACATCTCACCGACCGGCCCCTCCCCACCCAGACACATCTCACCGACCGGCCACACCCCACCCAGACACATCTCACCGACCGGCCTGGCCCCACCCAGACACATCTCACCGACCGGCCAAACCCCACCCAGACACATCTCACCGACCGGCCCCACCCCACCCAGACACATCTCACCGACCGGCCCCACCCAGACACATTTCACCGACCGGCCCCACCCCACCCAGACACATCTCACCGACCGGCCACACCCCACCCAGACACATCTCACCGACCGGCCCCACCCAGACACGTCTCACCGACCGGCCACACCCAGACACGTCTCACCGACCGGCCACACCCCACCCAGACACATCTCACCGACCGGCCCCACCCCACCCAGACACATCTCACCGACCGGCCCCACCCCACCCAGACACATCTCACCGACCGGCCCAGCCCCACCCAGACACATCTCACCGACCGGCCTGGCCCCACCCAGACACATCTCACCGACCGGCCACACCCCACCCAGACACATCTCACCGACCGGCCACACCCCACCCAGACACATCTCACCGACCGGTCCCCACCCCACCCAGACACACCTCACCGACCGGCCCCACCCCACCCAGACACATCTCACCGACCGGCCCCACCCCACCCAGACACACCTCACCGACCGGCCCCACCCCACCCAGACACATCTCACCGACCGGCCACACCCAGACACATCTCACCGACCGGCCTGGCCCCACCCAGACACATCTCACCGACCGGCCACACCCCACCCAGACACATCTCACCGACCGGCCACACCCCACCCAGACACATCTCACCGACCGGCCCCACCCCACCCAGACACACCTCACCGACCGGCCACACCCCACCCAGACACATCTCACCGACCGGCCCCACCCCACCCAGACACACCTCACCGACCGGCCCCACCCCACCCAGACACATCTCACCGACCGGCCCCACCCCACCAGACACATCTCACCGACCGGCCCCACCCCACCCAGACACATCTCACCGACCGGCCCCACCCCACCCAGACACATCTCACCGACCGGCCCCACCCAGACACATCTCACCGACCGGCCGCACCCCACCCAGACACATCTCACCGACCGGCCCCACCCCACCCAGACACATCTCACCGACCGGCCACACCCCACCCAGACACATCTCACCGACCGGCCCCACCCCACCCAGACACATCTCACCGACCGGCCCCACCCCACCCAGACACATCTCACCGACCGGCCACACCCCACCCAGACACATCTCACCGACCGGCCCCACCCCACCCAGACACATCTCACCGACCGGCCTGGCCCCACCCAGACACATCTCACTGACCGGCCCCACCCAGACACATCTCACCGACCAGCCACACCCCACCCAGACACATCTCACCGACCGGCCCCACCCAGACACATCTCACCGACCAGCCACACCCCACCCAGACACATCTCACCGACCGGCCCCACCCAGACACATCTCACCGACCGGCCCCACCCAGACACATCTCACCGACCGGCCCCACCCAGACACATCTCACCGACCGGCCCCACCCCACCCAGACACATCTCACCGACCGGCCCCACCCCACCCAGACACATCTCACCGACCGGCCACACCCCACCCAGACACATCTCACCGACCGGGCCACACCCCACCCAGACACATCTCACCGACCGGCCCCACCCCACCCAGACACATCTCACCCACCGGCCCCACCCCACCCAGACACATCTCACCGACCGGCCCCACCCCACCCAGACACATCTCACCGACCGGCCCCACCCCACCCAGACACATCTCACCGACCGGCCGGGCCCCACCCAGACACATCTCACCGACCGGCCCGCCCCACCAGACACATCTCACCGACCGGCCACACCCCACCCAGACACATCTCACCGACCGGCCCCACCCCACCCAGACACATCTCACCCACCGGCCCCACCCAGACACATCTCACCGACCGGCCCCACCCCACCCAGACACATCTCACCCACCGGCCGCACCCAGACACATCTCACCCACCGGCCCCACCCAGACACATCTCACCGACCGGCCCCACCCCACCCAGACACATCTCACCGACCGGCCTGGCCCCACCCAGACACATCTCACCGACCGGCCGCACCCAGACACATCTCACCGACCGGCCCCACCCAGACACATCTCACCGACCGGCCCCACCCCACCCAGACACATCTCACCGACCGGCCACAGCCCCACTCAGACACATCTCACCGACCGGCCCACACCCCACCCAGACACATCTCACCGACCGGCCACACCCAGACACATTTCACCGACCGGCCACACCCCACCCAGACACATCACACCGACCGGCCCCACCCCACCCAGACACATCTCACCGACCGGCCTCACCCCACCCAGACACAGCTCACCGACCGGCCACACCCCACTCAGACACATCTCACCGACCGGCCCCACCCCACCCAGACACATCTCACCGACCGGCCACACCCCACCCAGACACATCTCACCGACCGGCCACACCCCACCCAGACACATCTCACCGACCGGCCCCACCCCACCCAGACACATCTCACCGACCGGCCCCACCCCACCAGACACATCTCACCGACCGGACCCCACCACACCCAGACACATCTCACCGACCGGCCCCACCCCACCCAGACACATCTCACCGACCGGCCCCAACCCACCCAGACACATCTCACCGACCGGCCCCACCCAGACACATCTCACCGACCGGCCCCACCCCACCCAGACACATCTCACCGACCGGCCCCACCCCACCCAGACACATCTCACCGACCGGCCCCACCCCACCCAGACACATCTCACCGACCGGCCCCACCCAGACACATCTCACCGACCGGCCACACCCCACCCAGACACATCTCACCGACCAGCCCCACCCCACCCAGACACATCTCACCGACCGGCCACACCCCACCCAGACACATCTCACCGACCGCCCCCACCCAGACACATCTCACCGACCGGCCACACCCCACCCAGACACATCTCACCGACCGGCCCCACCCCACCCAGACACATCTCACCGACCGGCCACACCCCACCCAGACACATCTCACCGACCGGCCACACCCCACCCAGACACAGCTCACCGATCGGCCTGGCCCCACCCAGACACATCTCACCGACCGGCCACACCCCACCCAGACACAACTCACCGACCGGCCACACCCCACCCAGACACATCTCACCGACCGCCCCACCCAGACACATCTCACCGACCGGCCCCACCCCACCCAGACACATCTCACCGACCGGCCACACCCCACCCAGACACATCTCACCGACCGGCCCCACCCAGACCCATCTCACCGACCGGCCCCACCCCACCCAGACACATCTCACCGACCGGCCCCACCCCACCCAGACACATCTCACCGACCGGCCACACCCCACCCAGACACATCTCACCGACCGGCCCCACCCAGACACATCTCACCGACCGGCCCCACCCAGACACATCTCACCGACCGGCCCCCACCCCACCCAGACACATCTCACCGACCTGCCCCACCACACCCAGACACATCTCACCGACCGGCCACACCCCACCCAGACACGTCTCACCGACCGGCCCCACCCCACCCAGACACAATCTCACCGACCGGCCTCACCCCACCCAGACACATCTCACCGACCGGCCCCACCCCACCCAGACACATCTCACCGACCGGCCACACCCAGACACATCTCACCGACCGGCCCCACCCCACCCAGACACATCTCACCGACCGGGCCCCACCCAGACACATCTCACCGACCGGCCCCACCCCACCCAGACACATCTCACCCACCGGCCCCACCCCACCCAGGCACATCTCACCGACCGGCCCCACCCCACCCAGACACATCTCACCGACCGGCCCCACCAGACCCATCTCACCGACCGGCCCCCACCCCACCCAGACACATCTCACCGACCGGCCCCACCCCACCCAGGCACATCTCACCGACCGGCCACACCCCACCCAGACACGTCTCACCGACCGGCCCCACCCCACCCAGACACATCTCACCGACCGGCCCCACCCAGACACATCTCACCGACCGGCCTCACCCCACCCAGACACATCTCACCGACCGGCCCCACCCCACCCAGACACATCTCACCGACCGGCCACACCCAGACACATCTCACCGACCGGCCCCACCCCACCCAGACACATCTCACCGACCGGCCCCCACCCCACCCAGACACATCTCACCGACCGGGCCACACCCAGACACATCTCACCGACCGGCCCCACCCCACCCAGACACATCTCACCGACCGGCCACACCCCACCCAGACACATCTCACCGACCGGCCCCACCCCACCCAGACACATCTCACCGACCGGCCACACCCCACCCAGACACATCTCACCGACCGGCCACACCCCACCCAGACACATCTCACCGACCGGCCCCACCCACCCAGACACATCTCACCGACTGGCCCCACCCCACCCAGACACATCTCACCGACCGGCCTGGCCCCACCCAGACACATCTCACCGACCGGCCCCACCCAGACACATCTCACCGACCGGCCTGGCCCCACCCAGACACATCTCACCGACCGGCCACACCCCACCCAGACACATCTCACCGACCGGCCACACCCCACCCAGACACATCTCACCGACCGGCCACACCCCACCCAGACACAGCTCACCGACCGGCCCCACCCCACCCAGACACATCTCACCGACCGGCCCCACCCCACCCAGACACATCTCACCGACCGGCCCCACCCCACCCAGACACATCTCACCGACCGGCCCCACCCCACCCAGACACATCTCACCGACCGGCCCCACCCCACCCAGACACATCTCACCGACCGGCCCCACCCCACCCAGACACATCTCACTGACCGGCCACACCCCACCCAGACACATCTCACCGACCGGCCCCACCCCACCCAGACACATCTCACCGACCGGCCACAACCCACCCAGACACATCTCACCGACCGGCCCCACCCCACCCAGACACATCTCACCGACCGGCCCACCCCACCCAGACACATCTCACCGACCGGCCCCACCCAGGACACATCTCACCGACCGGCCACACCCCACCCAGACACATCTCCCCGACCGGCCCCACCCAGACACATCTCACCGACCGGCCTGGCCCCACCCAGACACGTCTCACCGACTGGCCCCACCCCACCCAGACACATCTCACCGACCGGCCCCACCCCACCCAGACACATCTCACCGACCGGCCCCACCCCACCCAGACACATCTCACCGACCGGCCCCACCCCACCCAGGACACATCTCACCGACCGGCCCCACCCAGACACATCTCACCGACCGGCCACACCCCACCCAGACACATCTCCCGACCGCCCCACCCAGACACATCTCACCGACCGGCCCCACCCAGACACATCTCATCGACCGGCCCCACCCCACCCAGACACATCTCACCGACCGGCCACACCCCACCCAGACACATCTCACCGACCGGCCACACCCCACCCAGACACAGCTCACCGACCGGCCACACCCCACCCAGACACATCTCACCGACCGGCCCCACCCAGACACATCTCACCGACCGGCCACACCCCACCCAGACACATCTCACCGACCGGCCACACCCCACCCAGACACATCTCACCGACCGGCCACACCCAGACACATTTCACCCGACCGGCCACACCCCACCCAGACACATCTCACCGACCGGCCCCACCCAGACACATCACACCGACCGGGCCCCACCCCACCCAGACACATCTCACCGACCGGCCCCACCCCACCCAGACACATCTCACCGACCGGCCCCACCCCACCCAGACACATCTCACCGACCGGCCCCAACCCACCCAGACACATCTCACCGACCGGCCCCACCCAGACACATCTCACCGACCGGCCCCACCCCACCCAGACACATCTCACCGACCGGCCGCACCCCACCCAGACACATCTCACCGACCGGCCCCACCCCACCCAGACACATCTCACCGACTGGCCCCACCCCACCCAGACACATCTCACCGACCGGCCCCACCCAGACACATCTCACCGACCGGCCACACCCCACCCAGACACATCTCACCGACCAGCCCCACCCAGACACATCTCACCGACCGGCCCCACCCAG